>NW_027480802.1:0-10000 GCF_051401765.1 Calliopsis andreniformis
TCGTCTTGTTGCAGGAACAACGCGAAAAGGAGGCACTCATTCGTCGAAACGATGAAGTTCCGGGATGCATCTTCCCCGGCCACGTTTCGGTCGAGTCGTTTGTGGCTCCGTGAATGTGTTGTGTTGTACTACAACTTGTTTCTGTATCCTGAATCCTCTTTGGCGAGGCTTACACAGCCGCCATATATATGACTCATCACATAGGGATGACTTCTCTCCTAGAAGGAGGAGGTGGAAAGGTAGCAGCGTCCGGTCGCCCCATGTCTTCGCGTTAGTCGATCGCCGAGAGAGACCGCGCGTCAAGTCCGGTCGTCCAGTCCACGAAAGCTATACAAAAAGCAAGCGGACGGGCGTTAAACCATACCGGCAGTCGCCTGGCGAGAGTCTCTCTCCTTTAGATCGAATTAAACGAGACGCGAAGATGCTTTGGTGTGGCGCATTAAGGACGATGTGACTTACTTTCCGCTGATCACTTCTGGCGAATTACGAGGAGCTTCCTTACCTTTGGAAACGCTGCTGTTGCGTTACGACAACATATTCCGAAGGCACACGGCGAAGTTGGGACGACGCATCGAACATGATCTCAAGTCTCTCTCTCATTTCCCATTTCTCGTAACATTCGTTCACACACTCTGCCTGGTCCGCTTCTCTCGGTTGTGTGCCCCCGTTGTACGAGGATTACGCCACAGCTTCTTTCGTCATTTTTACACATATATAAAATATATCACTCTACGTGTGTGATATATTTAACACGTATACGACGACCTCAGAGTAGGCGAGATTACCCGCTGAATTTAAGCATATTACTAAGCGGAGGAAAAGAAACTAACAAGGATTTCCTTAGTAGCGGCGAGCGAACAGGAAAGAGCCCAGCACTGAATCCCGCGGTACTGCCGCAGGGAAATGTAGTGTTCGGGAGGATCCGTTTATCCCGTGACGTTGCATCGCGTCCAAGTCCATCTTGAATGGGGCCATTTACCCATAGAGGGTGCCAGGCCCGTAGCGACCGGTGCGCGTCTCGGGAGGGTCTCTCCTTAGAGTCGGGTTGCTTGAGAATGCAGCCCTAAGTGGGTGGTAAACTCCATCTAAGGCTAAATACAACCACGAGACCGATAGCGAACAAGTACCGTGAGGGAAAGTTGAAAAGAACTTTGAAGAGAGAGTTCAAGAGTACGTGAAACCGTTCAGGGGTAAACCTGAGAAACCCAAAAGTTCGAAAGGGGAGATTCATCGTCGACAAATGCTGGCTCCCGTTGGTGCGCGAAACCCCGAAAGGGGTGTCCGTCGCTTTTCCGCAAGGAGGGCGCACGGATGTTACGGCCAACGGCGAACGTTCCGGCTACGTAGACGTGCACTTCTCCCCTAGTAGGACGTCGCGACCCGTTGCGTGTCGGTCTACGGCCCGGGCGGTTAGACCGTTGCGTCGCCTTGTGCGTGCGCGACGGACCCTCGGTGACCCGACCGGCTGCGCGACGGTGTTCCCCCAGATGGTATCGGGCCGCAACCAGTCTTCTCATTCGAACGGTGCGTCAGGCCCGCCGCAAGCTCGGTCAGCTTTGTTTGCCCTGTGGTACGGACGTCTTTCCCGTTCACGGGCCTGGCCAGCTGTTAGCCGGCGGAGCCCTCGGACTGGCCAAGCTTTGAATTACCTGTCGGCGGCGCTATTGCTTTGGGTACTCTCAGGACCCGTCTTGAAACACGGACCAAGGAGCCTAACATGTGCGCGAGTCATTGGGATGAGTAAACCTAAAGGCGAAATGAAAGTGAAGGTCGTCCTTTGCGTCGGCCGAGGGAGGATGGGCGCTGCATAGTGCTCCGCACTCCCGGGGCGTCTCGTTCTCATTGCGAGAAGAGGCGCACCTAGAGCGTACACGTTGGTACCCGAAAGATGGTGAACTATGCCTGGTCAGGACGAAGTCAGGGGAAACCCTGATGGAGGTCCGTAGCGATTCTGACGTGCAAATCGATCGCTGGAACTAGGTATAGGGGCGAAAGACTAATCGAACCATCTAGTAGCTGGTTCCCTCCGAAGTTTCCCTCAGGATAGCTGGCACTCACTCCTCCGTTCCTTCGGGGACGCGTCGAGTCTCATCTGGTAAAGCGAATGATTAGAGGCCTTGGGGCCGAAACGACCTCAACCTATTCTCAAACTTTAAATGGGTGAGATCTCTGGCTTGCTTGGTTCATTGAAGCCACGAGATTTCGGATTAGAGTGCCAAGTGGGCCAATTTTGGTAAGCAGAACTGGCGCTGTGGGATGAACCAAACGCAGAGTTAAGGCGCCTAAGTCGACGTTTATGGGATACCATGAAAGGCGTTGGTTGCTTAAGACAGCAGGACGGTGGCCATGGAAGTCGGAATCCGCTAAGGAGTGTGTAACAACTCACCTGCCGAAGCAACTAGCCCTGAAAATGGATGGCGCTGAAGCGTCGCGCCTATACTCTGCCGTCAGCGGCAAGTGGGGAGGGACGGTGCCATTACTGGTGACCGTCCTCCATGAAGCCCTGACGAGTAGGAGGGTCGCGGCGGTGTGCGCAGAAGGGTCTGGGCGTGAGCCTGCCTGGAGCCGCCGTCGGTGCAGATCTTGGTGGTAGTAGCAAATACTCTAGCGAGACCCTGGAGGACTGACGTGGAGAAGGGTTTCGTGTGAACAGCCGTTGCACACGAGTCAGTCGATCCTAAGCCCTAAGAGAAATCCTATGCAAATGTGGTGTCCTAAAATCAATGTCTGCAAACATATTATTATACAAAGAGATAAATTGAAAGATAAGAAAAAAGAGACACACACACGTTGGGCGAAAGGGAATCCGGTTGCTATTCCGGAACCCGGCAGCGGAACTGTTTAACATCCGGGCCCTCATTGAGTGTTCGTCGGGGTAACCCAAAATGACCTGGAGAAGCCGTCGGGAGATCTGGGAAGAGTTTTCTTTTCTGTATAAGCGTTCGAGTTCCCTGGAAGCTTCTAGCAAGGAGATAGGGTTCGGAACGCGAAGAGCACCGCAGTTGCTGCGGTGTCTGGATATTCCCCTCGGACCTTGAAAATCCAGGAGAGGGCCACGGGAGGTCTCGCGCCGGTTCGTACCCATATCCGCAGCAGGTCTCCAAGGTCAAGAGCCTCTAGTCGATAGATTAATGTAGGTAAGGGAAGTCGGCAAATTGGATCCGTAACTTCGGAATAAGGATTGGCTCTGAGGAGCGGGGCGTGTCGGGCTTGGTCGGGAAGCGGGTCTGGCTGACGTGCCGGGCCTGGGCGAGGTGAAGGGTCTTAGACTTCGGTCGACGTCCTGGGATCCGAACTCGGTCCCGTGCCTTGGCCTCCCGCGGATCTTCCTTGCTGCGAGGCTTCCGCGTCGGTTCAGCCGTCGCGTGTCGTTTCTTCGGCCGCCATTCAACGCTCGGCTCAGAACTGGCACGGACCAGGGGAATCCGACTGTCTAATTAAAACAAAGCATTGCGATGGCCCCCGCGGGTGTTGACGCAATGTGATTTCTGCCCAGTGCTCTGAATGTCAACGTGAAGAAATTCAAAAAAGCGCGGGTAAACGGCGGGAGTAACTATGACTCTCTTGTCGGTCGCACGAAGCGCTGGTGCGATGGGCAGTAGAGTCATGGTTGCGGGGGGTGGTGATGCGTAATACAGGTCCTAGTGGCCCTTAGCCTCTCCCACCCTAACAGGGACGACCTCCTCGTGGTCCCGCTGGGCCCTCACGCTCGCGTGGGGTGGCAGACGGTCCCTACATCACGGGCAGAAAACCCCCGTTAATGGAGCTTCTTATTAATAGCCCTCGTAACAGATATCCTCATTTAAATCGGTTTTCCGACAACAGGATGGTCCTGTGAAGCTAAGTATACATCTATATAGTCATAGATCTAATAACGTTTTAAACGTCGGGCTGCTCCTTAAGACGACTACAGGCATATTCTCGGACACGAATTGGTTCACAATCGGATTCAAAAAAAGGAACCTCTCATTCCACAATTAAGAAACAAAAATGGCGACTCAAAATGAAGCCTCGGACACAGTGCTACCAGGTCCCGGGAGCACTGTGGCGGAACAATCCGCTCAGGAGGGGACCTTTGTTGACGAATCGGCTATATCCACGGTACATGAAACACATATGACGCTAGTAGGCTTCCCTCAATCGGACGACACTATGATCTGCCCAATCTGTGCAGAAGAGGAAAACCGCAATTTCTCCTTCTTAAATCCAGGAGACTTAGAGAAACACTTAAAGGCACATCACCTGTCGCGAGAAATTGGTTGGCTATGTCTAAAATGTAATCGGAAGTTCCCTAAGTTACATAATGTAAGATGCCATTATGCTAAATGTAAAGGTGCTCCAATAGATGATCCTAGCTCGAGGCGTTTTAGGTGCGACATTTGTCCAATGGCATTTGATACACAAATTGGACGATCTCAACACGAAAGGCACGCTCACCCGGCCTTGAGAAATAAAAAACGCCACGAAGATCAAAATAAAACAAGCCATGCAAGTAAAAGTCAAGTAGTGGAAGTCATGCGGGGGAATCCGAGGCGCATATGGACTCCAGAGGAAATTAAATTGTTAAAAGAATTAGAAATTAAATATTGTAATTATAAGCATATTAACGTGCAAATAAGGAAACACATAACCAATAAAACCTTAAAACAAATTAGTGATAAACGAAGAGATATAAATAAAAAATCCGATAAGAGTTTAGGGTCAAAAAACAATGAAAATAGCGACTCAAGCTGTGTGTGTGAAGAAAATGTCGAAATGGATATTGAAAACTGCGAAAGCTTAACGGAAGGCACGAATAAATACGCGGATAAAAACCAAGAAAACATTACGAATAAATACGCGGATAAAAACCAAGAAAGCAGTACGAATAAATACGCGGATAAAAACCAAGAAAAGATCACGAATAAATACGCGGATAAGAACCTAGATAAAAACACGGATAAAAACGCGGCAGAGAATCAAGACACGGATAAAGACGCAGATAAAAACAAAGATACGGATAAATACGCGAATAAAAATCATTTTAAAAACATAGAACAAGACACAGATAAAATCGGGTCGCTAGTTGATTCTTCGGACGATGAATACGTAGACGCACAAGATTTGGGTCCTATTATCAATCGATTAGAGGAGTGTACGCGGGAACAAATAGAATCAGATAACCGCACCCACTATGATGAATGGGAAAGTCAAATGGTAGCAGCAATTGAAGATCAAAATAATATCCCCGAAACCATTAAGTATTTACATAGCGTACTTCACAATATATGGTCTATCAATAAAAACAACGAGGAGCAATTAAAAATTAAAATTGACTCCTTCGTAGCTGAGACACTAGCAGAATTTCTGCTAGGAAGCAAAAACAGCGACACTATAAAACCTAAACATGCGACCAGTAGAGGTACCAATAAAAATAAAAATAACAAAGACCCAAATATAAACAAAAATATAAATAAAGATAAGTGTAACAATAGCAGCCATGCAAATAAAAACAATATCCGTGTAAACACAACTAATAAAAATAGCAGCAGAAGGAATAAAAATGTCACGAACAGTAATAGTCGCAAGAGATACCGATACGCTCGATGTCAGGATCTGTATAGGGAATGCCCGAAGAAACTCGCAGATATAATCATGAAAGGTGATCCCTCCCTCATAGATCCACCAATACAGCCCCCAGTTGCTGAGCACGTTAGGAAACTATATACCGAGCTCTGGGAAACGCCTGGGCCTTATATACCAGCAGATGCTAATATGCGGCAGCCAATGAATGTGCTTGACATCTTATACCCTATAACACCTAACGAAGTGGCGAATAGAGTCAAGAAATTAAGCAACAAAACTGCTGGAGGCCCAGACGGCATCCGAAAAAGGCATATGCAGAAACTGGGCATAAATTCTATCCTTGCTAAGCTCTATAACATACTATGCTTAAAGAAAATATTTCCATCTGCTTGGTGCCAAAATCGAACCACACTGATCCCCAAAGTAGGCAGTGATTTGAATAAAGTGGAAAATTGGCGACCAATAACTATTAGTTCGATCCTAAGTAGAATGTTCTCAGCTATCATCGATAATCGTCTGCGTAGTGTCATCGTACAAAACCTCCGGCAAAAAGGTTTTACAAGCGAGAATGGTTGCAAATATAATACGGCACTATTAGATATGGCTATCAAAAGGAGTAAAGTTACTAGTGGAGGAGTTTTTACAATTTTAGACATTACTAAGGCCTTTGATACACTTCCTCACACTTTATTAGAGCCAAGCCTCAAACGGAAAGGAATTCCGGAACATGTAGTGCAATTAATTAAAAATATGTATGCAAATTGCACTACTAACATTAGGGCCGCAAACAAACAGGCAGTAACTATTAGAATAATGAGAGGCGTCAAACAGGGTGATCCTCTATCCCCTTTGCTCTTTAATTTAGGTATCGAGCGCATTTTAGATAAAATTGAAGAAGAAACTGATGGCATTAAAATTAATGATCATACTAAACTGCCTGCCCTTGCTTTTGCCGATGACGTGGTCTTACTAGGCAAAGACAAAGAAGACGCTCAAAAACAACTCGATATAATCACCGAATTCCTCAATACATTAGGTATGAAATTGTCCACCAAAAAGTGCCAATCCTTCCAAATTTTAGCGAAAAAAGATACCTGGTATATAAGTGACGCTAAATTAAATATAGCCAATGAAGGATATATACCCGCAGTGCAACCAGACGATATGTTCAAGTATCTCGGTGCAAAAATGGGACCCTGGAAGGGCTTAACCCAAGGAATAATTGTCCCCGAAGTAATTACTATAATTAAGCGTATTAGAGGTCTTGCACTGAAACCGCAACAAAAAATAGACCTGTTAACAAATTTTATACTGCCGCGCCTAATTTACGGTCTATTAATATATCCTCCTGCTGACTGTGTGCTTAAACTCCTGGACAGCGAAATCAGGCAACAAATGAAGGAAATACTCCATCTAGTTCCTTCAACAGCTACGGGCTTCTTCTATACCCCGAAAGCTAATGGCGGATTAGGTTTGCCTCGCTTTGAGTACATAGTTAAAATAGCAATATTAAAGAGCGCACTCAAGATGAAGAGCTCCGTGGACCCTGCGGTTTCAAGCATTATAAACGAAGGCTCTGAAGCTAAATTAAAAAAGACGGCCAACTCCTTACGCATTAATTGGCCTGTTACACTTGAAGATCTTGAAAAGGCCAAAGTACGATTAAAAAAGGATCATATAAGACAGTGGCAGGAATTAAAAAGCCAAGGACATGGCGTCTCCGATTTCGCGCAAGATAAGACTGGGAATTGTTGGCTCAAAGAACAACACCTGTTGAAGCCGTCTAGATTTATTGATGCAATAAGACTCCGAACTAATACCTTCGGAACGAGAGTGGTCCTAGCAAGAGCGAAAAAAGATGTTAGCACTACATGTAGGAGGTGCAAATGCCAACCAGAGACACTGGGGCATATACTAGGACTATGCATACATACCAAATCACTTAGAATTAATAGACACGACGAAATAAAAACATTCCTGGCTGATAAATTGGCTCAAAATAACACTGTAACCGTTGAACCTCAAATCATTGTACAGAGTAATTCTTATAAGCCGGACCTCATAATAAAAAATGAGGCGAGGTGTCTCATAGTCGACGTTACCGTCCGCTTTGAGAGTCGGAATTACCTAAAACAAGCTCATGAAGAAAAGATTAATAAATATATTAAAATTCTTGAAGAGGTCAAACGAAAATACAACTGCCAAGAATGTAAAGTGTTACCGATAGTGGTGGGGTGCAGAGGCGCAATACCCCCTGACACTAGGCTTAATTTAAAACTGTTAGGTATGAAAGAAAAAGATATAAAGACAATCTCACTTATAGCATTACGTGCTTCTATTGAAATAGCGAATATATTTATCGATTACGATGAGCCAACGTAAATCTCAAAATAAAAGAAATTTTAACTTTAACCTTAGTTAGGAAATTGACTTCTCATTATAATCTTATCATTTTAACCACAAATATTTTATATTATACAACAATATCTAGTCTTTTTTTTTTTTATTTTACCCTGACAATATGATAAATTGACACTTAGTCAATGTTTTAAGACATCCCTATTGATGACAAAATTTCTCTTTCCCTTTACTTTTTTTTTTTTTTTTTTTTTCTTTTTTTTTTTTTTTTTTCTCCTTCTTCACTTTTATTTATTTTACTGAATCTCAATTTTAAATTTTAACTTTTACCTTACGAGGGGGTACCTCGGAAGTGTGTTATACTGTTCTTTTGAGCATAAGACATAGGAATAGCCAAATGCCTCGTCATCTAATTAGTGACGCGCATGAATGGATTAACGAGATTCCCTCTGTCCCTATCTACTGGGCCACAGCAACATCGCGGGCACTGTTGTTTCACAACAGTGTGTTGCTGTGGCATCAATTCTCCTGTGGCAGGGGTTCTTAGGTAATCCCTGTCACAGGAGCCCGCAAGAGACCGAGCCTTCTGCTGACGACCCGCCTCCTCGTGGTCCCCGCTGGTAACGTCATCCCTACAAATCGATGCTCCTTGTATTGTGTTACGCTGAGCGGAGGGGTGTAGGGGAGACGGCCAAAGGGTCGTGTCCCACATGGGACGGTCTACTCCTCGGATGATCCTGAAAGGGTGACGGGGGGGTTTTTCCGGTTCAGTCCTCTTGGTAGTGGTAATCGTTCTCCAACATCTCCGGAATAGGCGAAAGCCTCGCCGATGAACCGCACTCGGTGCCAATCTTGAGTTCAAACGACACTAGCTGTCCCTATCTACTTACAGACCAATTACCCTGCTTCCGGCACTTGGAAGGATCCTAGAGAAGCTAATGGCTAAGCGTATGTACAGCATATTCAGTGAACATGACTGTGCATCCAATAGACAGTTTGGATTCCGTAAAGGAAGGTCAACCGAAAATGCAGTTATGGAACTGAAACGAATTGTCAACAACACAAGAGAAAAATATGCATACGTACTGCTCTTTGACATTACCGGAGCTTTCGATAACGTCTGGTGGCCTAGCATACTACGTAATCTAAAGCAAAGGGAATGTCCAAAGAATCTATACAAGTTAACGCAGAGCTACCTGTCTGAACGTACAGTACAAATGTCATCAGAGTACACATTTATCAAGAAGACAGCTAATAAAGGATGCCCACAAGGATCGATACTCGGCCCTCAATTATGGAATCTCGTTTTTGATGAGTTGCTATCACTGCTAGCGGCAGAAGCATATGACGTAATTGCATATGCTGATGACCTTGCCGTTGTCATTAGGGGTAACTCAAGGCTAGAGATAGAACGGAAAGCAAACGCTGCAACTGCAATAATACTGCAATGGACAAACGAACAGAAGTTGGAAATTTCGGCCTCCAAATCGGAAATGCTCTTAGTAAAAGGCTTTCTGAATTTTGGAAGACCACCGACGATCAGACTTCAGGAATCTTCAATGAAGAATGCGGAAACGGTGAAATACCTCGGGATCAAGTTCGGGCTCAGATTAAATGTGTCAACACACATTAATTACATCTGCGAAAAGGCGAAAAAGATTTTCAACGATTTAGCACAAGTTGCCAAAGCAAACTGGGGATTAAACAGTAAGACACTGGGAACACTGTATAAAGGAGTGTTCGTCCCCATCATCACATATGGTGCTGCTGCATGGTCAGAAAAGTTGAGCTCATGTCATATAAAGAGACTGCAAAGTACGCAAAGATACGCGCTGCTGCGTGTATCTAAGGCATACAGAACAGTCTCCACAGACGCAATAGCTGTAGTAACGGCAACACCCCCAATAGAGCTACTTTTGGGGAAGAGAAGAGCACTGTACCACCTAAGACAAAATGAGGACTTCGCATTTGGGAATCTCCAATATCAGAGTATTGCAGGTGGAAATGAGGCACAAATAAATCAAATATCGGAGGATATACACGAGGAAATGCTTAATCTCTGGCAACAACGTTGGGA
>NW_027480802.1:15000-20000 GCF_051401765.1 Calliopsis andreniformis
TCGATTATCTCGACACAGGTAAGAGACAGAGGAGAACAAGTGTATGGTTTTAGAGAGCCACGAGCACCAGGAATAAGGATCTACCGTTGTCATTTCGTTCCGTCGACATTCGGTTCCGGAGCGACACGAACGGGGACTTAGAATTTTTTCGCTCGGGCTCCGGAGCGACACGAACGGGGACTTAGAATTTTTTCGCTCGGGCTCCGGAGCGACACGATCGCTCCGTTATTCTACGTTCTCTCGGTCCACGGGCATCAGAGAGCAAAACAGCCTAATAGTTTTAGAGTGCCTCAACGATCAGGAATATGGATCTAACGTTCTCGTTTCGAACCGACGACTTTCGGTTCCGGAGCGACACGAACGCTCCATGATTCTCGATTATCTCGACACAGGTAAGAGACAGAGGAGAACAAGTGTATGGTTTTAGAGAGCCACGAGCACCAGGAATAAGGATCTACCGTTGTCATTTCGTTCCGTCGACATTCGGTTCCGGAGCGACACGAACGGGGACTTAGAATTTTTTCGCTCGGGCTCCGGAGCGACACGAACGGGGACTTAGAATTTTTTCGCTCGGGCTCCGGAGCGACACGATCGCTCCGTTATTCTACGTTCTCTCGGTCCACGGGCATCAGAGAGCAAAACAGCCTAATAGTTTTAGAGTGCCTCAACGATCAGGAATATGGATCTAACGTTCTCGTTTCGAACCGACGACTTTCGGTTCCGGAGCGACACGAACGCTCCATGATTCTCGATTATCTCGACACAGGTAAGAGACAGAGGAGAACAAGTGTATGGTTTTAGAGAGCCACGAGCACCAGGAATAAGGATCTACCGTTGTCATTTCGTTCCGTCGACATTCGGTTCCGGAGCGACACGAACGGGGACTTAGAATTTTTTCGCTCGGGCTCCGGAGCGACACGAACGGGGACTTAGAATTTTTTCGCTCGGGCTCCGGAGCGACACGATCGCTCCGTTATTCTACGTTCTCTCGGTCCACGGGCATCAGAGAGCAAAACAGCCTAATAGTTTTAGAGTGCCTCAACGATCAGGAATATGGATCTAACGTTCTCGTTTCGAACCGACGACTTTCGGTTCCGGAGCGACACGAACGCTCCATGATTCTCGATTATCTCGACACAGGTAAGAGACAGAGGAGAACAAGTGTATGGTTTTAGAGAGCCACGAGCACCAGGAATAAGGATCTACCGTTGTCATTTCGTTCCGTCGACATTCGGTTCCGGAGCGACACGAACGGGGACTTAGAATTTTTTCGCTCGGGCTCCGGAGCGACACGAACGGGGACTTAGAATTTTTTCGCTCGGGCTCCGGAGCGACACGATCGCTCCGTTATTCTACGTTCTCTCGGTCCACGGGCATCAGAGAGCAAAACAGCCTAATAGTTTTAGAGTGCCTCAACGATCAGGAATATGGATCTAACGTTCTCGTTTCGAACCGACGACTTTCGGTTCCGGAGCGACACGAACGCTCCATGATTCTCGATTATCTCGACACAGGTAAGAGACAGAGGAGAACAAGTGTATGGTTTTAGAGAGCCACGAGCACCAGGAATAAGGATCTACCGTTGTCATTTCGTTCCGTCGACATTCGGTTCCGGAGCGACACGAACGGGGACTTAGAATTTTTTCGCTCGGGCTCCGGAGCGACACGATCGCTCCGTTATTCTACGTTCTCTCGGTCCACGGGCATCAGAGAGCAAAACAGCCTAATAGTTTTAGAGTGCCTCAACGATCAGGAATATGGATCTAACGTTCTCGTTTCGAACCGACGAGTTTCGGTTCCGGAGCGACACGAACGCTCCATGATTCTCGATTATCTCGACACAGGTAAGAGACAGAGGAGAACAAGTGTATGGTTTTAGAGAGCCACGAGCACCAGGAATAAGGATCTACCGTTGTCATTTCGTTCCGTCGACATTCGGTTCCGGAGCGACACGAACGGGGACTTAGAATTTTTTCGCTCGGGCTCCGGAGCGACACGAACGGGGACTTAGAATTTTTTCGCTCGGGCTCCGGAGCGACACGATCGCTCCGTTATTCTACGTTCTCTCGGTCCACGGGCATCAGAGAGCAAAACAGCCTAATAGTTTTAGAGTGCCTCAACGATCAGGAATATGGATCTAACGTTCTCGTTTCGAACCGACGACTTTCGGTTCCGGAGCGACACGAACGCTCCATGATTCTCGATTATCTCGACACAGGTAAGAGACAGAGGAGAACAAGTGTATGGTTTTAGAGAGCCACGAGCACCAGGAATAAGGATCTACCGTTGTCATTTCGTTCCGTCGACATTCGGTTCCGGAGCGACACGAACGGGGACCTAGAATTTTTTCGCTCGGGCTCCGGAGCGACACGAACGGGGACTTAGAATTTTTTCGCTCGGGCTCCGGAGCGACACGATCGCTCCGTTATTCTACGTTCTCTCGGTCCACGGGCATCAGAGAGCAAAACAGCCTAATAGTTTTAGAGTGCCTCAACGATCAGGAATATGGATCTAACGTTCTCGTTTCGAACCGACGACTTTCGGTTCCGGAGCGACACGAACGCTCCATGATTCTCGATTATCTCGACACAGGTAAGAGACAGAGGAGAACAAGTGTATGGTTTTAGAGAGCCACGAGCACCAGGAATAAGGATCTACCGTTGTCATTTCGTTCCGTCGACATTCGGTTCCGGAGCGACACGAACGGGGACTTAGAATTTTTTCGCTCGGGCTCCGGAGCGACACGATCGCTCCGTTATTCTACGTTCTCTCGGTCCACGGGCATCAGAGAGCAAAACAGCCTAATAGTTTTAGAGTGCCTCAACGATCAGGAATATGGATCTAACGTTCTCGTTTCGAACCGACGACTTTCGGTTCCGGAGCGACACGAACGCTCCATGATTCTCGATTATCTCGACACAGGTAAGAGACAGAGGAGAACAAGTGTATGGTTTTAGAGAGCCACGAGCACCAGGAATAAGGATCTACCGTTGTCATTTCGTTCCGTCGACATTCGGTTCCGGAGCGACACGAACGGGGACTTAGAATTTTTTCGCTCGGGCTCCGGAGCGACACGATCGCTCCGTTATTCTACGTTCTCTCGGTCCACGGGCATCAGAGAGCAAAACAGCCTAATAGTTTTAGAGTGCCTCAACGATCAGGAATATGGATCTAACGTTCTCGTTTCGAACCGACGAGTTTCGGTTCCGGAGCGACACGAACGCTCCATGATTCTCGATTATCTCGACACAGGTAAGAGACAGAGGAGAACAAGTGTATGGTTTTAGAGAGCCACGAGCACCAGGAATAAGGATCTACCGTTGTCATTTCGTTCCGTCGACATTCGGTTCCGGAGCGACACGAACGGGGACTTAGAATTTTTTCGCTCGGGCTCCGGAGCGACACGAACGGGGACTTAGAATTTTTTCGCTCGGGCTCCGGAGCGACACGATCGCTCCGTTATTCTACGTTCTCTCGGTCCACGGGCATCAGAGAGCAAAACAGCCTAATAGTTTTAGAGTGCCTCAACGATCAGGAATATGGATCTAACGTTCTCGTTTCGAACCGACGACTTTCGGTTCCGGAGCGACACGAACGCTCCATGATTCTCGATTATCTCGACACAGGTAAGAGACAGAGGAGAACAAGTGTATGGTTTTAGAGAGCCACGAGCACCAGGAATAAGGATCTACCGTTGTCATTTCGTTCCGTCGACATTCGGTTCCGGAGCGACACGAACGGGGACTTAGAATTTTTTCGCTCGGGCTCCGGAGCGACACGAACGGGGACTTAGAATTTTTTCGCTCGGGCTCCGGAGCGACACGATCGCTCCGTTATTCTACGTTCTCTCGGTCCACGGGCATCAGAGAGCAAAACAGCCTAATAGTTTTAGAGTGCCTCAACGATCAGGAATATGGATCTAACGTTCTCGTTTCGAACCGACGACTTTCGGTTCCGGAGCGACACGAACGCTCCATGATTCTCGATTATCTCGACACAGGTAAGAGACAGAGGAGAACAAGTGTATGGTTTTAGAGAGCCACGAGCACCAGGAATAAGGATCTACCGTTGTCATTTCGTTCCGTCGACATTCGGTTCCGGAGCGACACGAACGGGGACTTAGAATTTTTTCGCTCGGGCTCCGGAGCGACACGAACGGGGACTTAGAATTTTTTCGCTCGGGCTCCGGAGCGACACGATCGCTCCGTTATTCTACGTTCTCTCGGTCCACGGGCATCAGAGAGCAAAACAGCCTAATAGTTTTAGAGTGCCTCAACGATCAGGAATATGGATCTAACGTTCTCGTTTCGAACCGACGACTTTCGGTTCCGGAGCGACACGAACGCTCCATGATTCTCGATTATCTCGACACAGGTAAGAGACAGAGGAGAACAAGTGTATGGTTTTAGAGAGCCACGAGCACCAGGAATAAGGATCTACCGTTGTCATTTCGTTCCGTCGACATTCGGTTCCGGAGCGACACGAACGGGGACTTAGAATATTTTCAATATTGCTATATCTGTATGTATATAGTCTTAAAATATGTGGTTGAAACATGTTGAAAGTTTGTGATTATAGCAGTATAATGTCCGCAGTTTAGTATTAAGTTACTTTTATACGACCTCGTACGTGTACGTGTTCATCTGCCGAGTCTAAGTGGCAGCGTACCGGCCGGGAGTGCTGCACGCGCGGCGAGTTCCCACCGTAAGGCCGCGCGGCTACGGTCGGCCGTCGCCGGCCTCTCGGCCGGCCACTCGGTATCTATAAGAGAAGCGTCGGTCCGGGCGTGCCGGTCGAGGCATCGCTGGGCGCGTGGCTATTCTACGATCTCGGTCGAGAAGCAGTCCACCGCTCCTCGGGATCTTGTATCTCGAGTGTCTTCGAACGGTTTACGTTCCGGATCTTTCTCTACACAGCATGACCACGGGTCGGTGTCTAAGACCGAATGGCCCTTATGTGGTAATCGTCCTTTGGACGTTGGTGACTTGTATGCACTAGCG
>NW_027480802.1:25000-42500 GCF_051401765.1 Calliopsis andreniformis
TCGTTCACGTAACCTTAAGACTGCTTACGTTGGCATCTCGGTGTCACGTACGAGCGATTGTTGGACCGTTCGTCGGCGTTTGCCGCGGTCGCACGAAAACAAGCGAGAATACGCTCTAGACGTCATGGAGGGAAGAAGGTTGTGTGTACGCGGCAGATGACTGGAGACATCGTCGTCATCGTCGTTGCTTTGTCGTTCCGGACTTGCGTGAGTGCTAATTTTCACACGGCGTCGTGAGTCGCTTAATTTGTCGACCGCCCGTGTGTGTATGTGCACCGCTCCGGACGCAAGCGCGCGGACGTACGATCATCGACCAGCCTCCGTGTCTCGCCAAATACCCTCGTGATTGTTAACAGACAGCGTTCGCTTTTCGTGCGAGTTTTCATCCGCGCTCCCGACGTAGTCTGAAATGATGCGTGTAAGAAAGAGGCGTGCGTAACCCGCAACGACACACAAGAGAGTTTGTCGTGAGACTACAGAGAAGGACAATGAAAGGGTGTGCGAGTGAGCATGAACACGAGATCGCGTATACCCCACCCGTGTAGTGTGGTGAAGAAATGTATGACGAGAAACAGAGCCCCAGGGATTCTAGAGGGATCGTCTTGTTGCAGGAACAACGCGAAAAGGAGGCACTCATTCGTCGAAACGATGAAGTTCCGGGATGCATCTTCCCCGGCCACGTTTCGGTCGAGTCGTTTGTGGCTCCGTGAATGTGTTGTGTTGTACTACAACTTGTTTCTGTATCCTGAATCCTCTTTGGCGAGGCTTACACAGCCGCCATATATATGACTCATCACATAGGGATGACTTCTCTCCTAGAAGGAGGAGGTGGAAAGGTAGCAGCGTCCGGTCGCCCCATGTCTTCGCGTTAGTCGATCGCCGAGAGAGACCGCGCGTCAAGTCCGGTCGTCCAGTCCACGAAAGCTATACAAAAAGCAAGCGGACGGGCGTTAAACCATACCGGCAGTCGCCTGGCGAGAGTCTCTCTCCTTTAGATCGAATTAAACGAGACGCGAAGATGCTTTGGTGTGGCGCATTAAGGACGATGTGACTTACTTTCCGCTGATCACTTCTGGCGAATTACGAGGAGCTTCCTTACCTTTGGAAACGCTGCTGTTGCGTTACGACAACATATTCCGAAGGCACACGGCGAAGTTGGGACGACGCATCGAACATGATCTCAAGTCTCTCTCTCATTTCCCATTTCTCGTAACATTCGTTCACACACTCTGCCTGGTCCGCTTCTCTCGGTTGTGTGCCCCCGTTGTACGAGGATTACGCCACAGCTTCTTTCGTCATTTTTACACATATATAAAATATATCACTCTACGTGTGTGATATATTTAACACGTATACGACGACCTCAGAGTAGGCGAGATTACCCGCTGAATTTAAGCATATTACTAAGCGGAGGAAAAGAAACTAACAAGGATTTCCTTAGTAGCGGCGAGCGAACAGGAAAGAGCCCAGCACTGAATCCCGCGGTACTGCCGCAGGGAAATGTAGTGTTCGGGAGGATCCGTTTATCCCGTGACGTTGCATCGCGTCCAAGTCCATCTTGAATGGGGCCATTTACCCATAGAGGGTGCCAGGCCCGTAGCGACCGGTGCGCGTCTCGGGAGGGTCTCTCCTTAGAGTCGGGTTGCTTGAGAATGCAGCCCTAAGTGGGTGGTAAACTCCATCTAAGGCTAAATACAACCACGAGACCGATAGCGAACAAGTACCGTGAGGGAAAGTTGAAAAGAACTTTGAAGAGAGAGTTCAAGAGTACGTGAAACCGTTCAGGGGTAAACCTGAGAAACCCAAAAGTTCGAAAGGGGAGATTCATCGTCGACAAATGCTGGCTCCCGTTGGTGCGCGAAACCCCGAAAGGGGTGTCCGTCGCTTTTCCGCAAGGAGGGCGCACGGATGTTACGGCCAACGGCGAACGTTCCGGCTACGTAGACGTGCACTTCTCCCCTAGTAGGACGTCGCGACCCGTTGCGTGTCGGTCTACGGCCCGGGCGGTTAGACCGTTGCGTCGCCTTGTGCGTGCGCGACGGACCCTCGGTGACCCGACCGGCTGCGCGACGGTGTTCCCCCAGATGGTATCGGGCCGCAACCAGTCTTCTCATTCGAACGGTGCGTCAGGCCCGCCGCAAGCTCGGTCAGCTTTGTTTGCCCTGTGGTACGGACGTCTTTCCCGTTCACGGGCCTGGCCAGCTGTTAGCCGGCGGAGCCCTCGGACTGGCCAAGCTTTGAATTACCTGTCGGCGGCGCTATTGCTTTGGGTACTCTCAGGACCCGTCTTGAAACACGGACCAAGGAGCCTAACATGTGCGCGAGTCATTGGGATGAGTAAACCTAAAGGCGAAATGAAAGTGAAGGTCGTCCTTTGCGTCGGCCGAGGGAGGATGGGCGCTGCATAGTGCTCCGCACTCCCGGGGCGTCTCGTTCTCATTGCGAGAAGAGGCGCACCTAGAGCGTACACGTTGGTACCCGAAAGATGGTGAACTATGCCTGGTCAGGACGAAGTCAGGGGAAACCCTGATGGAGGTCCGTAGCGATTCTGACGTGCAAATCGATCGCTGGAACTAGGTATAGGGGCGAAAGACTAATCGAACCATCTAGTAGCTGGTTCCCTCCGAAGTTTCCCTCAGGATAGCTGGCACTCACTCCTCCGTTCCTTCGGGGACGCGTCGAGTCTCATCTGGTAAAGCGAATGATTAGAGGCCTTGGGGCCGAAACGACCTCAACCTATTCTCAAACTTTAAATGGGTGAGATCTCTGGCTTGCTTGGTTCATTGAAGCCACGAGATTTCGGATTAGAGTGCCAAGTGGGCCAATTTTGGTAAGCAGAACTGGCGCTGTGGGATGAACCAAACGCAGAGTTAAGGCGCCTAAGTCGACGTTTATGGGATACCATGAAAGGCGTTGGTTGCTTAAGACAGCAGGACGGTGGCCATGGAAGTCGGAATCCGCTAAGGAGTGTGTAACAACTCACCTGCCGAAGCAACTAGCCCTGAAAATGGATGGCGCTGAAGCGTCGCGCCTATACTCTGCCGTCAGCGGCAAGTGGGGAGGGACGGTGCCATTACTGGTGACCGTCCTCCATGAAGCCCTGACGAGTAGGAGGGTCGCGGCGGTGTGCGCAGAAGGGTCTGGGCGTGAGCCTGCCTGGAGCCGCCGTCGGTGCAGATCTTGGTGGTAGTAGCAAATACTCTAGCGAGACCCTGGAGGACTGACGTGGAGAAGGGTTTCGTGTGAACAGCCGTTGCACACGAGTCAGTCGATCCTAAGCCCTAAGAGAAATCCTATGCAAATGTGGTGTCCTAAAATCAATGTCTGCAAACATATTATTATACAAAGAGATAAATTGAAAGATAAGAAAAAAGAGACACACACACGTTGGGCGAAAGGGAATCCGGTTGCTATTCCGGAACCCGGCAGCGGAACCGTTTAACATCCGGGCCCTCATTGAGTGTTCGTCGGGGTAACCCAAAATGACCTGGAGAAGCCGTCGGGAGATCTGGGAAGAGTTTTCTTTTCTGTATAAGCGTTCGAGTTCCCTGGAAACTTCTAGCAAGGAGATAGGGTTCGGAACGCGAAGAGCACCGCAGTTGCTGCGGTGTCTGGATATTCCCCTCGGACCTTGAAAATCCAGGAGAGGGCCACGGGAGGTCTCGCGCCGGTTCGTACCCATATCCGCAGCAGGTCTCCAAGGTCAAGAGCCTCTAGTCGATAGATTAATGTAGGTAAGGGAAGTCGGCAAATTGGATCCGTAACTTCGGAATAAGGATTGGCTCTGAGGAGCGGGGCGTGTCGGGCTTGGTCGGGAAGCGGGTCTGGCTGACGTGCCGGGCCTGGGCGAGGTGAAGGGTCTTAGACTTCGGTCGACGTCCTGGGATCCGAACTCGGTCCCGTGCCTTGGCCTCCCGCGGATCTTCCTTGCTGCGAGGCTTCCGCGTCGGTTCAGCCGTCGCGTGTCGTTTCTTCGGCCGCCATTCAACGCTCGGCTCAGAACTGGCACGGACCAGGGGAATCCGACTGTCTAATTAAAACAAAGCATTGCGATGGCCCCCGCGGGTGTTGACGCAATGTGATTTCTGCCCAGTGCTCTGAATGTCAACGTGAAGAAATTCAAAAAAAAAGCGCGGGTAAACGGCGGGAGTAACTATGACTCTCTGTTGACGTGTTGTTCTTCGCTCCGTGTTCAAGTGCAAGTTTTAGTGGTAAATAGTGCGAATTTCTAGGTAAATCGTGTATCAGTGTAAAGTGCTTTCAGTACTGAATAATGTGATATATAAATTGTAGTCGACAGTGCCTTGCAGTGCAAAAATTAAAGTGAAAAATGTGATGTGAGTGTGAAACGTGTTCATGTGGCCACGTGCAAATCTTTACGGTGAAATTACGTCTGAGTGGAATAGCTTCTATAAAAGACTACATATCACGTTAATCGGCATATTTTTCTGAATCGTTTGATGTATCGCTCATTACAGTAGCTACTATAGTTCGCAAGTTATTAACAATTAAATATTTCGAGCTGACACGTGCAAGGGGGCCGCCATCTTGGAAATCGTCTCAGGGCCGTAATAGTTGGGTGCAAGGAGGGCACGCTGAGTACCGTATTATTGGGGTTCCAAAAGGGGCCCCACGAAGAAATTTTTAAAAATTTTTCCTAGCATAGCCAGACATAATTTTCTTTTGAATTATTACTTATTCATCTTTCTTATTAAGGAATATAAACTAACATTACTTTATTGCTTTCAGATAATAATTTTATAAGGTCTCAAAGTCGTGAAGTGAGGTGTTGTCATACTATCTAGAACCTTAAGGCTGATCTCCATGGAAATCCACTAAAAGACCTATGAGAATTATACAGGAAGGATAAAACGACTCTGAATTGAAGCAGAACACAGAAGAAACTCCATTTTTTTGTTTTTTTATTATTTTTTCTCTTTCCATATATGCATATTTATAATATTGCCTCCCCATGCATACCCATAACTAGAGATAATTAACATATAGAGTAGATAAATTACTAATAATTATCAAATATTACAATTCCTTATAGTATCTTATAGCTTATTATAGTATCTTATAGTAATAAAATTAGGTATTTTTTATTATGTTAGCTCTCCTTTTTGCTTAATTTTCCTGTTTTCATATATACAACTATAGCAATTCCCTCTACAATAGTATTGATAGCTAGGAACAGTAGATATATGAATTAGTCTGGCTGCTAATAGTTTCCGAATGTTATAGATATTCAACCTTCTTAATAATTGCTCCCTGACCCCTGCTATTTTTTTGTTTCTTTCTGTTTCTTTATTCTTTCTTTTTCTTCTCGTCTTGCCCTACTAACTCTTAGTTGTAGTTACATATACATCTAGTATTAAATCTATATTTCATATTCCAGATGATACATGATGAGCACTCAAACCCCTGCACAAATAAGCAAACGCCCACGTTGTCAACTAAGCCCCGCAAGTCCGCTTGATGAGGATTCTCCGGAAACACAAAATGGACTTCGAATAATTCCAATGAGCTACTTCGACAAGGTGGATGATCAGATACAAGGACATGAGTACAACCTGGAAAGTACCCTTCCACTTAAGGAGACCAAAGCCCGAACTTTAGCTATTAATGAAGCAATGACGTACATGAAATCATTATATGCTAAAATTAGTCGTGCGTATATAGATTTGGCGGCGAGGTATCAGGAAATAAATGTGCTCAGAGATCAATTTGTTTCTGTAATAAACTCGGGCCAAACTAATCAATTGTCCGATGAAATAGCCTCAGTTAAACAACAGCTTGAAAAGTCACTGAGCTTGGAGGTTCAGAGAATACTAGACGCAGGCAATAAACAGCAGAAGATGCTTGAAGAGAGTGTTACTAGGAATATTGTGGATTCTGTGTCAAATGCTATCTCATCAGTTGAAAGCTGCGTTTCGAACAAGTCAATATCCTCTAACACGTATGCATCAGCAGTTAAAACACAGAACACACAATACCCTACGAAAATATCAATCTCCAAGTCGCATACTATTGCAATTAACAGACTTAAAGAATTTGTTGTAGTACCATTGCCTGATTGTCGACCCAAATTTCCTGACTCTAAAGCTGTTAAGGATGCTTTACTTAATAAAATAAGTCCCAGCAAATTTAATATTTGTGCAAAAGGTGTGATCTCTCTTAAGAATCTGGCTGTCCGTATTATTGCTGAAACGGTTGATCTCGATAAACTGAAAGCCTCCCAGGATCTTAAAGATGCTGGATTAACAATTAAAGATATGCCGTTATTTCAACCGAGGCTCCTAATACGTAATGTTCCGAATAGTATAGAATCTAAAGACTTAGCTAAGGAAATATGTGCGCAAAATCTAGACGGAAATGACCCGAACGATATTAAGATTATTTTCTCCTATCCACAACGAGAAAACCGTACTGATAGAAATGTAGTTATTGAATGCACTCCTGTTATTAGGAACCTATTAGTTAAGCAAAACCGCATATTCTTAGGTTATGGTTCGTGTCGTGTAGAAGATCACTTGAGAGTAACTCAATGTTACAAATGTATAAAATTTGGTCATATAGCCAAAAAGTGTAGTGAGATCAAGCAGATCTGTGGAATTTGTATGCAAAGTCACGCAACCAGAGATTGCAACAACAAAGACTCTAAGATATGTCGTAATTGTAACGACCTAGGTTATACAGATAAAAGTCATTCTGCATTTGATGCTGAGGCTTGTCCTGTTCTTGCCAAAAGACTTGCAGACAGGGCACGGAGCACTAATTACAATATAGAACAATGAGTAGTCATAGTTACCAAACGCATAATGAAAGGTGTGACTCCCTGCCGGGCGAAAATCCTTCACTAATCTCACAGTCCGGTCGCGCAAAAACATCTCGCGATATTCAAAGAATCGGTCGAACTACGTCTCTTACACGAGACCATTCCACTGGAAACGAATTAAACCCTTCAATCGACAGGGAATGTGCCACGGCACATCCCTCCAGTGGATCCTCATCTTCATCTTCATCCTCATCATCATTGTCACTCACATCGTTACTGATAAATCCAGCTGGTCTGCAGCAGCTTAGCGATACAGAAAATAATCAATCGGCATCAGGTAGTTACTTATGTCTAAATTGCGGCAGAACCTTCCCTTCGAAAATAGGACTCGGAGTCCATCGTAAGAAGATGCATCCTGAGCAATACAATGCAGAGATAGACCTCACACGGCGTAAAGCTCGTTGGCAGAAAGAGGATATGCGTAGAATAGCGCAAGCAGAAATCCAAGCACGTGGTCGATATGACATCAATGAATACATACTATCTGTAGTCAAATTAAACCCGCCCCGCACATTGGAGTCTATAAAAAGCCTTAGGAAGCGTGCTGCGTACAAGCAGATTCTATCTCGAATTGTGAATGCGGTTGTCCCTCCTGTACTTGAAGAGCGCACAATCCATCAAGAGGAAAGGACAGCTGCGCATGCTGAAGATACACAAGATGCTTATTATGAGCATGCAGGAGATCAGCAAATGTATGTACCTTATACAGACGTTGAAGTAGAAAGAGTGAATTGGCTTAGTGCGGCGATTCGATATATAAATTCTTCTAGATGCTCAGAGCCTCACAAGCAACATATACTGGATGCTGCAAACGCTGTAATGACCCACTCTGATCCGGAACCTGCGCTAACAGCATGGTTCACTGCATGTTTCCCAAGACAAAACGTAGCGAACCACCACAATAAGTCAAACATAAGTGCATCTGCTAATTTGTCAAATAGAGTAAGACGTCGACGTGAATATGCTGACGTTCAAAACCTATGGCGCCGCAACCAATCAAAGGCGGCAAGCAAAGTATTAGACGGTGATAACGATAAAGCAGTTCATCCAACGCTTGAGGCGCAAGAAAAATATTGGCGTCCAAATTTTGAATCCACTTGCACTGGCCGTCATCACGAAGTGCGAACGCCTAGTAATAGTGAACGTTACTACAGGAACGCTGAACTATTAGCACCCATTACGAAAGATGAGGTTCAAAACTGCAAACTTGATAAACGTGCTGCACATGGTCCAGACAATCTTAAATCTGGCGACTGGGTAAAAAATGTACCTGATATGATTAAGGCAATAATATTTAATATTATTCTCGAAAGTGGCTCTGTGCCCACGATTTGGCGAAATTCAAGAACGGTAATGATCCCCAAAGGAGAGGCATGTCTAGACCCCTCACAATACCGTCCAATATCGGTATCATCTGTAATACTAAGGCACTTGCACAAAATACTTGCCAATAGAATAACACAGAAATTTAGCTACGATGAACGTCAGCGTGGTTTTATTCATGCGGATGGTTCCGCAGAGAATGTAGTCGTTCTGTCTTCAATTATTGAAGATGCATGGTGCTCAAACAAACAACTGCATATGTGCTTCCTGGATGTCCGCAAAGCCTTTGATTCTGTTTCTCATGAATCAATTAGATGGGTACTCACCAAGAGAGGATTCCCTACGCGTCTGGTGAATTATATTATGAGATTGTATGCTACATCTGGACTTCGGATAGAGGTGGATGGATGTCTATCCTCGCTCATCTACCCGAGATGTGGGATTAGGCAAGGTGACCCCCTTTCGTCTATCCTGTTTAATCTAATAATGGATGAGGTGTTGAGTCAGGTTCCCGCGTCGGTAGGATACATATTGCTTAATACTACTATTAACGCTCTCGCGTTTGCTGATGACCTTGTACTTATAGCTGCTACTAGTGATGGTTTGCAAGAAAGTCTTGATAGAGTGGTGACCGAATTAGCGCATCATAATCTTGTCCCAGCACCAGCAAAATGCCATAGTCTCAGTATTGTACCATCTGGCCGCGATAAGAAGTCCAAACTAATAACTGCCCCATTGTTTCATATTACAGGCACACAGATTCCACAGATTGGCTTTTCAGATACATGGAAACACTTAGGCATAGTTTTTAATTATAGAGGTCCTCTCAAAATAACACTTAATATTAACGTTTATCTTACCAGAATAACACGAGCGCCGCTTAAGCCGCAACAAAGATTACACATACTGCGTACCTATCTTTTACCTCGATACCAGCATCAGCTTGTGCTCGGTAGAGTAACCTACTGTACACTGAGGCAAGCTGATAAACTGGTGCGTAAATTCACGCGTAAGTGGCTAGCGTTGCCAAATGATGTGCCGAAAAGCTTTTTTCACGCTCCCATTGGAGAAGGAGGCCTTGGCATTGCGTCCCTCGAGACCAAGATTCCTGAATTAACAAAACGTCGCCTTAATAAACTTTGCTCTTCTGAGAATCTAGCCGTGCGGGAGGCTTCCGGCTCCAAGTGGGTGAGTGAGAGGTTGAAGTGGTGCAATATAGTACTTTCTAAAAAGATAGATTGGACTAGACTTCTCCATCATTCGGTGGACGGATATGACCTCCGAGATAGTAATAAGAGCCAAGCGTCGTATTCGTGGACATTAGATCCGTGCGTGCGAATGCCTGCGAAAGAGTATATAGAAAATATGAAAACAAAGATAAACGCACTACCCTCACTAATGCGAACAACTCGAGGTCTCAGGAGATGCGATCAAGATCATATGTGTAGAGCTGGCTGTAACGTTCCAGAAACAACAGCTCATATTATACAGGAATGTTTTCGTACGCATGGCGGCCGCATATTGAGGCACGATGCTATTGTGAAATGCGTTCATACAGCGTTACTTAAAAACAACTGGAGTGCAGTCATTGAACCGCGGATTAGAACATCAGCAGGCCTTCGCAAGCCGGACATAATAGCAGTCCGTGATGGCATCGCGCGAGTGATCGATGCTCAGATCGTCTCTGGATATCGAGACCTTAATGAGGCACATAGGCGTAAGAGGCAGTACTATGCAGATAATCCAGATATTGTTAATCATATTGTGGAGAACCATAATATACTGCGTCATAATATTGATTTTTATACTGTCACACTATCATGGAAGGGAATATGGGCACTTCCCTCTGCAAATGCGATGTCAGCAATTGGTATCACTAAGAACCAAATGAGGTCCATAACGACGAGAGTTATCCATGGATCTTACATGAATTTTAGAAGATTCAGCAAAACAACCTCTGTCAGAAACAGAAATATTTGGCCTTTTAGAAATAGAAGCTAACACAAGAAAATACGCGAGAGTATGTACATATGTAACTACAATAGCAATAATTATATTTAAAACCTAGAATAAAAACAATAATATTAAGAGGTATTATAATAGATATTAGAGAAGGAAACATTGTATATAGATCCGTAAGCGTATAGTTAATAAGAGAAAATAGTAAGAAATAACTCGGTGTTATAAGGCGGTCCATGTATAAAATCACAAACCTGTAATCGATATAATCCTATTCGCTAACTCAATTAGCGTCATTTAGCACTAAATTTAACTGCTCATCGATGTTGCGATACTGCGTGCGTCCAGCTACAGTTCACAAGAGTTGTAAGCGTACCAGAGAGCTGGTTATCATCCTTTTGTTTTTCTCTTATACCTACTTTTTTTCTTTCTTTCTCTTTTTTTTCTTTTAACCTTTATATATACATATACTTATTTCTTTATTTTTCTTTTTTCTCATTAAACTCATTGTAACCGTCTCCATGCGGATACATGGATAATGATTTCTAATAAATCGTATATATAGCCAAATGCCTCGTCATCTAATTAGTGACGCGCATGAATGGATTAACGAGATTCCCTCTGTCCCTATCTACTGGTGGGCAGCGGTTAAGATCCCCAATGTCGCCTAAGGTGTCGGGTTGGGCTTGCCCAAACTAGTATCCTAGACAGGGGGGAGCTGCAGGGACTCGGTCCTCATAGTGGTTGTCCTGCGCAGAGACGTGGCTCCGTCTCAGAAGCGCCCCCGAATGCAAGATCTGATCGATTGAGACCGCACACTAAATGCAGCCACGCAAAAAGCGAACAAGCACCATCGAGAGGTCTCGTCCAACCTCTCATCGCTGGACCCCATGGTTGGTGTGGATGGGTTCCCACTAGGCCATGGGCTTCCGAAACATCTGGAAGACGGGAATGTCCCGTGAAACGGTGCAAAGCAATACGCCGCTGGAAACCCGGCTATTGCTGTGTGCGTTGAGTGTTCAGAGGTTTATACCGAAGGCACTCAACAGGCCTCAACGGGGGCGTTATGCCTTTGTCCGCACAGGACTTGGGCGCCAGGGCAATCGGGAGTCCGATGTCTTATTGGCGATCACGAAGCGTAATATACTATCTGAGCTGGTCTTAGCCTCTCGTGACGCAAATCGTTATGATCTCGAACCTCCACGCGGTCCCACCGGTCGGCTTACCCCTCTTCGGAGGGCGAAAGAGCCAAGCAAATCGGATCTTAGCGAGGCGGCCCAAAGGGCCTTTGGCTCAAGTGCCCAGTTCCATGCATTGTGTGGGCCCAGAAAAGGAACGGGCTACGAACAGTGGGGTGCCTGTTCGAAATCACCACCTCCTGCGTGTTTGCCGTGCGCGGCGACCCGTGTCGTCGGAAAAGGGGATCCTGGGATCTGAGGGGGCCCTCTCCTGCGGGTGAGACGTCCCCAACACGTACCTTTGGCCTCCGCTTCGACTAGACGGGCGGCTAGGCGAGAAAAGTAGCCCTTTGCCTAGTCAATCGGCTTGGGGAATGACCATACGTGCTTGCACGAGTGGGTTCTCTCTGGGCGAGGAAGCGGGCCCTGGAGTCAGGGGAGACCCTGTCGGCCTTGGCTGTGCGGACTATAGCCCGGGTGATGTCCTAACCCGGTGGATGCCGGGTTCCATATTGAGGGTCCGAGGAGGCTGGGGCACACACCGGGCTGAAACAATCTATATGCACTATGGATAAGATGAACCCCAAAACAAAAACAACCAAGCAGGCGCAAGTAGTGCTTCACGACGTGAAGCGCGAAATGGCCAAATTGAACGCTAAAGCTGCTTCCAGCAGCCTAGCGGGACGTTCCAGCGCGAGGCTTGCGGCGAAGGACGCGAAAGCGTCTACCCGTAAGGCCTCGACAGGCAATGTAGCTCCCTCCCGAGGGAGCGAAAAGGGCCAGATGGTTGTGAATCCGGTCGCCCGGATGAGCAGCCTGAGAGAGAGAGAGACTGCGCGCAGTCTCAAAAGCGTGAAACCCACGCCCGCTGCTGATAAGGACGCCGCGCGTGGGTCAGCGCTTAAAAAGGACGGACCCCGTGGAAACACGGGCAAAACTCCACCAAAGGTGGTGGTGAAGGCGGAACCGCCAAGCCCCACCAAAGGCAAAGACCCGGTCGCTGGGGATAAGGAACCCGACCGGGTAGGGGGCCAAAAAGAATCGAACGAGTCCCCGGTCGTAGCGGAAGCTAAGGCTGAGACGAAGGCAGACGCCAAGGCTGACGCCAAAGTCAAGGCTAAGGCCAACGCGAAGAAAGGGGACCAGAAGGGAAGGGCACCGTACTCCACGGTGCCTGGGACCACCGTGAGGCCTCTCGATCTCATCAGAGACGAAGCCCGAGCCAAGGTGTCGGACGTAAGATCCGTCTGTTTTCAGAAGGAGTCGAAGGTAAACAGATGGGCTGCGTCTAGTATCCTTGGACATGCCGACGCGCTCTACCAGTTGGTACAGGAGCTGCTTCTTCGGAACAGCTTCTTAGAAGGCCAGCTGGCCGCGGTGCGCAGCGACGTTAAAAAGTCGCAAGCGGCCGTAGAGAGCGCGGTCAAGAGATCGCTGAAGGCGCCCCCGCAGCCCAAAGCGATCTCCCAACCGGCGAAGCGCGTGTCGACCTACGCCGATGCGGTGAAGGTCGACGCTCCGAGAGTTTCCCCAGACGCGGTGCAGCCACCACGTAATGTGGTGCGCATCTTCCCGCCGAAGGGCAAAGTACAGGACAGCGACGCGACCAAGCGTAAAGTCCTGTCTTTGGTGAAACCGCTGAAGGCACAGATCCGCGTGAAGTCAGTTCGACGCATCCACAACGGTGGCATCGCCGTCGAGACCGATCGCAAAGAGGATCTCGCTGCTTTCACAGGGAGTAGCAAACTCAAGGAGGCAGGACTGTCGGTCTCCGTCCCGTCTAAAAGGAACCCTACACTTATTGTGTACGACGTTCCTAAGGCGGTGAAAAAGGAAGACGTCGGCTTGAGTATCTGGAAGCAGAACCTGGCTGACCTGACTCAGAAGGATGTGTCCTCTGGCCTGAAGGTGCGGTTTGCAACCACACCGAAAGGCAAGTCGGAGGCTGCCAACTGGGTCGTAGAGGTGAGCCCAATGGTTCGCAACAGGCTCAAGAGCTCTGGTCGGGTGTTCATAGGTTGGATGTCCTGTCGAGTACAGGACTACATCTGTGTCACCCGCTGCTTCAAGTGTCAAGCCTTTGGCCACACAGCGAAGCATTGCCGATCGGATGAGGTCTGCGGTCACTGCTCCGAAAAGGGGCATACCTTTGCCACCTGCAAAAGCAAGGACAAACCTCCCGTTTGCTCCAATTGCAAAGCAGAGGGCAAGAAGCACAACCATAGGTCGAGAGACATAACTTGTGCGGCTTATCAAGCCGCTTCTGTGCAGGTAATCTCGCAGACCAATTATGGTTAGAAGACCAAAACACGGTTCAATCAGTAGACTTCGGGTGTTGCAGCATAATATGCGGCGCTCCCGAGTTGTTCTGGACGAAACGAACGCCGTTATGCGCGACAAAGGCATCGATGTGCTGCTCGCTCAGGAACCCTACAGTGCTCGGGGCACCGTACCCGGCCTTGGGGTTGCGACGAAAGTAGTCACAGGCGCAGTCCCGGTGATGGCGGCAATTGCCGTCAGAAACCCAGGGGTGTCTGTGGTCAAAATCTCGCACCTGTGCGACTCACACATGTCATGCGTCAACATTAGCGGTAGTTTTGGTAACTTCTACCTCATCAGCCAGTACTTTCAATGCTCGGAAGACATTGAGCCAAGTCTGGCACGATTGGAAAAGGCACTCTGTGCCCTCCACCATAAGCGGGTCGTGATTGCGGCTGACGTCAACGCGAAGTCTCCTATGTGGGGCGGAACGAAAATTGACGTTCGAGGCGAGAAGCTCGAAGAGTTTATCGCGCAGCACGACCTGGTTATTTTGAACGAGGCTGGAAGTATTCCGACGTACTCCAGCCCGACCGGCGAGTCCTGGATCGATGTCACATTGACAACAAGTGACTTCTCAAAAAATGTGAGAGGTTGGAAAGTCCGCAAGGACTGGACAACTAGTGATCACAGAGCGATCGAATTTGACCTTGTGTTCGCTAACGTGAGTGAGAATCAGGCCAGACTAGGTAGGTTCCACACACGCAGTGCGGATTGGGCAAAGTTTGATCGGGCGTTGCTTGAGCGAATGGAGTCGTTGACCGCCTACACTCATCTGAGTCGCAGGGCGGACGTTGAATCTCTGGCGCAGGATATCGAGCAATCGGTCATCCACGCGTGCGAGAGCTCCATGCGCGAAAAGCGTTGGCACTCAAAGTCAGTCCCATGGTGGACGCCAGACTTGACGAGACGGAAAAGGCAAGTCTATAAACTTAGACGAGCCTTCCAGCAAGAGAGATGCATGGAGGAGAAAGAGGCTAAAAAGGCTGAGTATCAAACCATGAGAAAAGCCTACTCGGCCGCAGTAAGAACTGCGAAGTTGCAGAGTTGGAAAAACTTTGTGACGGAGCAGGGACGAAAGGAACCATGGGGTCTTGTGTACAAGATCAACCAAAGCAAGCTTCGCGCTGAGACAGCAGTGTCTAACCTTCGAACGCACAACGGCCATACGATGGACTGGCACTCCACCGCATTCACGCTACTGGACGCGTTAATCCCGGACGATAAGCCCGAGGAGGACACGCAAGCCCAGAGCATGGTAAGAGGTGAGATCGCGCATGACCCACCGACTGTCGACACACCAGTCTTCAGCCGGAAGGAGGTCGGAGCCGCAATATCAAGCCTAAAAAGCGGTAAGTGTCCCGGGCAAGACCGGATAGAGGTTGAAGTGGTTAAACGTTCCTATGGAGTATTCCATGACGTGCTGCTGAAACTCTATAACGGATGTCTGGAGCACGGAGTGTTCCCCGTCAGATGGAAAGTCGGTCTGATCAGAACTATTCTGAAAGGGCCTGACAAACCTGAGACGGATACGAAGTCGTATCGGCCCATCTGCCTGCTCTCGGTGCTTGGCAAAGCTTTGGAGAAATTGATCGCGTCCAGACTTTCATCGGTCTTCCTTTGCCCAAACTATTCCTCGGACCGGCAGTATGGGTTCAGACCTGGGCGATCCACGGAGGACGCCGTGGTAAAGCTCAGAGAACTCGTACTCGCCCGCGAAGAGAAGTATGTTATGGGCCTCTCCTTCGACATCTCCGGTGCTTTCGACAATGTTTGGTGGCCGAGCGTTCTCAATTCGTTGAAACGGCGAGGCTGTCCCCGTAATCTCTACAAGCTAATGGTCGACTATTTCGCCGACCGTGAGGTGACCATGGTCTCTCACGGCTTTCGTGTTGCGAAGAAGGTTACCAAGGGCTGCCCCCAGGGGTCTATTCTCGGTCCGAACTGCTGGAATCTAGTCTTTGACGAAATTCTGCAGATTCTTTCGAACACCGGGTTCTGCGAACCCATAGCCTACGCCGATGACCTCTTTGTGCTCGTCTATGGCGACGCAAGATTGTCTATCGGGCAAAATGGCCAAAAGGTCGCGGACGTGATAACTGAGTGGTGCGCCACCCAGAAACTCACGTTGTCAGCAACCAAGACCGAGATGATACTCTTAAAGGGCTTCCTTGATAGAACCAGACCGCCGCAAGTAAAGATATACGGGAAGAGTGTGGCTCAGAGGAAAACCGTAAGGTACCTCGGAGTTCACATTGACGAAAGATTGGGAATTAATTCCCATGTCCAACATCTGAGTGCCAAAACTGTGATGACGTTTAATACGCTATCGCAGGTAGCCCGTTCGAACTGGGGATTGGGACATCGGGCCATGAGTACTTTGTACAAAGGCTTGTTTGTTCCGATCGTAACGTATGCAGCCGCTGGCTGGGCAGACCTTCTCGGGAAAACGGCGGTCGCTAGACTTGCACGAGCTCAGAGACAGGTTTTGCTAAGGGTCACCAAGGCCTACCGTACGGTATCTACCGACGCGATCACTGTGATCGCGGGAGTGTTACCGGTGGACTTGGCAATAGCGGAACGTGTGTGCGCTTACAAAGCTCGAAGGCAAAGAGACATTACAATTGGAGAAGTTCACATCAGTCACACTGATCTAGTCTCCGGGACTATCTCGAAGGCCGAAGCACTAGCTGAGGTCAGAAAAGAAGTTCTGGCAATGTGGCAAACGAGGTGGTCGTCGTCAACGAAGGGCAGAACAACGTTCCGCTTCGTCCGCGACGTATCAGACCGCCTTAAGACGCGCTGGTTGGCTGTCGATCATTATGTGGCACAATTCCTAAGCGGACACGGAGACTTCCGTGGTAAGCTGAAGGAATTCAACTTGGTTCCGGACGAGAGATGCGAGTGTGGGGAAGCGGAAACGTCGACCCATGTTCTATTCGACTGTCCGAGGCACAGTGAAGCGCGGGAACTCCTAAAGCGAGCAGCCAACTCCGAACGCCTAGTGTGGCCGGTGGAGGAAGCTGACCTCGTTTCGAACGAACATCTATTTAAGGAGTTCCGGAAGTTCGCTTCTACTGTGCTAAAAGCCAAGGCAATTCGAACGCAAGACGCCACTTAATAAGACAACTAACATCGCCAATTCGAACGTCGTAGCGGTCGGATGTCTGAGAAATCGGACAACCGGCTCCTCGGGTCAGGAAGAAGCCCCTCTCGTCTTTGACGAGGGTTCCTGAGTGGGTTTGGACACGAGGTGGCAGTCGGTGGAGTGATGGAAGTAGATGCCCGTACATCAGGCGAAGGTATGCGAAGCCTGTATGACCAAAAATACTGGTCGAGGAAAGGCGCGCCCCTCTTATGGAGGGCCACTCGAACGCACAGACTACCTGTCCCTATCTACTTACCGGACGACGACCCAACCACCGATACACCGGAACAACAACGGATACGCGAGGATGTTCGCATCTACCCGGACACAGAGGACACACCACCCTTCGAGTGGGACGAGCTTGCCACAGCAGTCACGCGCCTAAGGAGAGGGAAATGCCCTGGACCGGACGGAATTGAGGCAGAAGTCATACAGAGATCCTGGGGATGCATCCATAAAGAGCTCCTCAGACTTGCCAATGGATGCCTCCAATGGGGAGTATTTCCAGCTCGCTGGAAAATGGGGACCATCAAGACCATCCCCAAGGGACCGGACAAAGACCGCAGCAGTGCTAAATCTTACCGGCCAATCTGCCTGCTATCCATGCTTGGCAAACTCTCCTGGACCACGGAGCAACCTCCGACCGCCAGTATGGGTTCCGTCCAGGACGATCAACGGAAGACGCCATCCTGAAACTCAGGCAGCTGGCCAATGACCTCGAGCGGGACGCTCAGC
>NW_027480802.1:47500-157500 GCF_051401765.1 Calliopsis andreniformis
GGCGAGAAAACAATACGCCGCTGGCACTTGTACGCAGTAGGCGAGAAAGCAATACGCTTCTGGCGTATAGAACGTCGACATAGAAAAAAAAAGATAGGGACAGAGGGAATCTCGTTGAAACAAATCGGACCAATATCAACGTAAACTTGACGATATTCTCTATCGAACGCGCGCGGTGCGCGTTCCCGCCGCGTTTGCGCGCATTGTTTATAAGCGCGCAAACATCCGACTAGTCGGCCACAGCGAACTACCAAACAATACGCCGCTGGCACATGTACGCAGTAGGCGAGAAAACAATACGCCGCTGGCACTTGTACGCAGTAGGCGAGAAAGCAATACGCTGCTGGCGTATAGAACGTCGACATAGAAAAAAAAAGATAGGGACAGAGGGAATCTCGTTGAAACAAATCGGACCAATACGACCGTGTACTTGACCATATTCTCTATCGAACGCACCCGTTAAATACTCCCGCCATTCATGCGCAGATTATTTATACGTAGGTAAATATTCCACTAGTCGTACACCACGAACGACGAAACGATACCCCGCCGGCAATACTGCGCAACGGCCGAAGAAACACTACGCCGCTGGCACTTGCACACAATTCGACTCAGCAATCCGGAGCGACACGAACGGGGACTTGGAATTTTTTCGCTCGGGCTCCGGAGCGACACGAACGGGGACTTAGAATTTTTTCGCTCGGGCTCCGGAGCGACACGATCGCTCCGTTATTCTACGTTCTCTCGGTCCACGGGCATCAGAGAGCAAAACAGCCTAATAGTTTTAGAGTGCCTCAACGATCAGGAATATGGATCTAACGTTCTCGTTTCGAACCGACGACTTTCGGTTCCGGAGCGACACGAACGCTCCATGATTCTCGATTATCTCGACACAGGTAAGAGACAGAGGAGAACAAGTGTATGGTTTTAGAGAGCCACGAGCACCAGGAATAAGGATCTACCGTTGTCATTTCGTTCCGTCGACATTCGGTTCCGGAGCGACACGAACGGGGACTTAGAATTTTTTCGCTCGGGCTCCGGAGCGACACGAACGGGGACTTAGAATTTTTTCGCTCGGGCTCCGGAGCGACACGATCGCTCCGTTATTCTACGTTCTCTCGGTCCACGGGCATCAGAGAGCAAAACAGCCTAATAGTTTTAGAGTGCCTCAACGATCAGGAATATGGATCTAACGTTCTCGTTTCGAACCGACGACTTTCGGTTCCGGAGCGACACGAACGCTCCATGATTCTCGATTATCTCGACACAGGTAAGAGACAGAGGAGAACAAGTGTATGGTTTTAGAGAGCCACGAGCACCAGGAATAAGGATCTACCGTTGTCATTTCGTTCCGTCGACATTCGGTTCCGGAGCGACACGAACGGGGACTTGGAATTTTTTCGCTCGGGCTCCGGAGCGACACGAACGGGGACTTAGAATTTTTTCGCTCGGGCTCCGGAGCGACACGATCGCTCCGTTATTCTACGTTCTCTCGGTCCACGGGCATCAGAGAGCAAAACAGCCTAATAGTTTTAGAGTGCCTCAACGATCAGGAATATGGATCTAACGTTCTCGTTTCGAACCGACGACTTTCGGTTCCGGAGCGACACGAACGCTCCATGATTCTCGATTATCTCGACACAGGTAAGAGACAGAGGAGAACAAGTGTATGGTTTTAGAGAGCCACGAGCACCAGGAATAAGGATCTACCGTTGTCATTTCGTTCCGTCGACATTCGGTTCCGGAGCGACACGAACGGGGACTTAGAATTTTTTCGCTCGGTCTCCGGAGCGACACGAACGGGGACTTAGAATTTTTTCGCTCGGGCTCCGGAGCGACACGATCGCTCCGTTATTCTACGTTCTCTCGGTCCACGGGCATCAGAGAGCAAAACAGCCTAATAGTTTTAGAGTGCCTCAACGATCAGGAATATGGATCTAACGTTCTCGTTTCGAACCGACGACTTTCGGTTCCGGAGCGACACGAACGCTCCATGATTCTCGATTATCTCGACACAGGTAAGAGACAGAGGAGAACAAGTGTATGGTTTTAGAGAGCCACGAGCACCAGGAATAAGGATCTACCGTTGTCATTTCGTTCCGTCGACATTCGGTTCCGGAGCGACACGAACGGGGACTTAGAATTTTTTCGCTCGGGCTCCGGAGCGACACGAACGGGGACTTGGAATTTTTTCGCTCGGGCTCCGGAGCGACACGATCGCTCCGTTATTCTACGTTCTCTCGGTCCACGGGCATCAGAGAGCAAAACAGCCTAATAGTTTTAGAGTGCCTCAACGATCAGGAATATGGATCTAACGTTCTCGTTTCGAACCGACGACTTTCGGTTCCGGAGCGACACGAACGCTCCATGATTCTCGATTATCTCGACACAGGTAAGAGACAGAGGAGAACAAGTGTATGGTTTTAGAGAGCCACGAGCACCAGGAATAAGGATCTACCGTTGTCATTTCGTTCCGTCGACATTCGGTTCCGGAGCGACACGAACGGGGACTTAGAATTTTTTCGCTCGGGCTCCGGAGCGACACGAACGGGGACTTAGAATTTTTTCGCTCGGGCTCCGGAGCGACACGATCGCTCCGTTATTCTACGTTCTCTCGGTCCACGGGCATCAGAGAGCAAAACAGCCTAATAGTTTTAGAGTGCCTCAACGATCAGGAATATGGATCTAACGTTCTCGTTTCGAACCGACGACTTTCGGTTCCGGAGCGAGACAGAGGAGAACAAGTGTATGGTTTTAGAGAGCCACGAGCACCAGGAATAAGGATCTACCGTTGTCATTTCGTTCCGTCGACATTCGGTTCCGGAGCGACACGAACGGGGATTTAGAATTTTTCGCTCGGGCTCCGGAGCGACACGAACGGGGACTTAGAATTTTTTCGCTCGGGCTCCGGAGCGACACGATCGCTCCGTTATTCTATGTTCTCTCGGTCCACGGGCATCAGAGAGCAAAACAGCCTAATAGTTTTAGAGTGCCTCAACGATCAGGAATATGGATCTAACATTCTCGTTTCGAACCGACGACTTTCGGTTCCGGAGCGACACGAACGCTCCATGATTCTCGATTATCTCGACACAGGTAAGAGACAGAGGAGAACAAGTGTATGGTTTTAGAGAGCCACGAGCACCAGGAATAAGGATCTACCGTTGTCCTTTCGTTCCGTCAACATTCGGTTCCGGAGCGACACGAACGGGGACTTAGAATTTTTTCGCTCGGGCTCCGGAGCGACACGAACGGGGACTTAGAATTTTTTCGCTCGGGCTCCGGAGCGACACGATCGCTCCGTTATTCTACGTTCTCTCGGTCCACGGGCATCAGAGAGCAAAACAGCCTAATAGTTTTAGAGTGCCTCAACGATCAGGAATATGGATCTAACGTTCTCGTTTCGAACCGACGACTTTCGGTTCCGGAGCGACACGAACGCTCCATGATTCTCGATTATCTCGACACAGGTAGGAGACAGAGGAGAACAAGTGTATGGTTTTAGAGAGCCACGAGCACCAGGAATAAGGATCTACCGTTGTCATTTCGTTCCGTCGACATTCGGTTCCGGAGCGACACGAACGGGGACTTAGAATTTTTTCGCTCGGGCTCCGGAGCGACACGAACGGGGACTTAGAATTTTTTCGCTCGGGCTCCGGAGCGACACGATCGCTCCGTTATTCTACGTTCTCTCGGTCCACGGGCATCAGAGAGCAAAACAGCCTAATAGTTTTAGAGTGCCTCAACGATCAGGAATATGGATCTAACGTTCTCGTTTCGAACCGACGACTTTCGGTTCCGGAGCGACACGAACGCTCCATGATTCTCGATTATCTCGACACAGGTAAGAGACAGAGGAGAACAAGTGTATGGTTTTAGAGAGCCACGAGCACCAGGAATAAGGATCTACCGTTGTCATTTCGTTCCGTCGACATTCGGTTCCGGAGCGACACGAACGGGGACTTAGAATTTTTTCGCTCGGGCTCCGGAGCGACACGAACGGGGACTTAGAATTTTTTCGCTCGGGCTCCGGAGCGACACGATCGCTCCGTTATTCTACGTTCTCTCGGTCCACGGGCATCAGAGAGCAAAACAGCCTAATAGTTTTAGAGTGCCTCAACGATCAGGAATATGGATCTAACGTTCTCGTTTCGAACCGACGACTTTCGGTTCCGGAGCGACACGAACGCTCCATGATTCTCGATTATCTCGACACAGGTAAGAGACAGAGGAGAACAAGTGTATGGTTTTAGAGAGCCACGAGCACCATGAATAAGGATCTACCGTTGTCCTTTCGTTCCGTCAACATTCGGTTCCGGAGCGACACGAACGGGGACTTAGAATTTTTTCGCTCGGGCTCCGGAGCGACACGAACGGGGACTTAGAATTTTTTCGCTCGGGCTCCGGAGCGACACGATCGCTCCGTTATTCTACGTTCTCTCGGTCCACGGGCATCAGAGAGCAAAACAGCCTAATAGTTTTAGAGTGCCTCAACGATCAGGAATATGGATCTAACGTTCTCGTTTCGAACCGACGACTTTCGGTTCCGGAGCGACACGAACGCTCCATGATTCTCGATTATCTCGACACAGGTAAGAGACAGAGGAGAACAAGTGTATGGTTTTAGAGAGCCACGAGCACCAGGAATAAGGATCTACCGTTGTCATTTCGTTCCGTCGACATTCGGTTCCGGAGCGACACGAACGGGGACTTAGAATTTTTTCGCTCGGGCTCCGGAGCGACACGAACGGGGACTTAGAATTTTTTCGCTCGGGCTCCGGAGCGACACGATCGCTCCGTTATTCTACGTTCTCTCGGTCCACGGGCATCAGAGAGCAAAACAGCCTAATAGTTTTAGAGTGCCTCAACGATCAGGAATATGGATCTAACGTTCTCGTTTCGAACCGACGACTTTCGGTTCCGGAGCGACACGAACGCTCCATGATTCTCGATTATCTCGACACAGGTAAGAGACAGAGGAGAACAAGTGTATGGTTTTAGAGAGCCACGAGCACCAGGAATAAGGATCTACCGTTGTCATTTCGTTCCGTCGACATTCGGTTCCGGAGCGACACGAACGGGGACTTAGAATTTTTTCGCTCGGGCTCCGGAGCGACACGAACGGGGACTTAGAATTTTTTCGCTCGGGCTCCGGAGCGACACGATCGCTCCGTTATTCTACGTTCTCTCGGTCCACGGGCATCAGAGAGCAAAACAGCCTAATAGTTTTAGAGTGCCTCAACGATCAGGAATATGGATCTAACGTTCTCGTTTCGAACCGACGACTTTCGGTTCCGGAGCGACACGAACGCTCCATGATTCTCGATTATCTCGACACAGGTAAGAGACAGAGGAGAACAAGTGTATGGTTTTAGAGAGCCACGAGCACCAGGAATAAGGATCTACCGTTGTCATTTCGTTCCGTCGACATTCGGTTCCGGAGCGACACGAACGGGGACTTAGAATTTTTTCGCTCGGGCTCCGGAGCGACACGAACGGGGACTTAGAATTTTTTCGCTCGGGCTCCGGAGCGACACGATCGCTCCGTTATTCTACGTTCTCTCGGTCCACGGGCATCAGAGAGCAAAACAGCCTAATAGTTTTAGAGTGCCTCAACGATCAGGAATATGGATCTAACGTTCTCGTTTCGAACCGACGACTTTCGGTTCCGGAGCGACACGAACGCTCCATGATTCTCGATTATCTCGACACAGGTAAGAGACAGAGGAGAACAAGTGTATGGTTTTAGAGAGCCACGAGCACCAGGAATAAGGATCTACCGTTGTCATTTCGTTCCGTCGACATTCGGTTCCGGAGCGACACGAACGGGGACTTAGAATTTTTTCGCTCGGGCTCCGGAGCGACACGAACGGGGACTTAGAATTTTTTCGCTCGGGCTCCGGAGCGACACGATCGCTCCGTTATTCTACGTTCTCTCGGTCCACGGGCATCAGAGTGCAAAACAGCCTAATAGTTTTAGAGTGCCTCAACGATCAGGAATATGGATCTAACGTTCTCGTTTCGAACCGACGACTTTCGGTTCCGGAGCGACACGAACGCTCCATGATTCTCGATTATCTCGACACAGGTAAGAGACAGAGGAGAACAAGTGTATGGTTTTAGAGAGCCACGAGCACCAGGAATAAGGATCTACCGTTGTCCTTTCGTTCCGTCGACATTCGGTTCCGGAGCGACACGAACGGGGACTTAGAATTTTTTCGCTCGGGCTCCGGAGCGACACGAACGGGGACTTAGAATTTTTTCGCTCGGGCTCCGGAGCGACACGATCGCTCCGTTATTCTACGTTCTCTCGGTCCACGGGCATCAGAGAGCAAAACAGCCTAATAGTTTTAGAGTGCCTCAACGATCAGGAATATGGATCTAACGTTCTCGTTTCGAACCGACGACTTTCGGTTCCGGAGCGACACGAACGCACCATGATTCTCGATTATCTCGACACAAGTAAGAGACAGAGGAGAACAAGTGTATGGTTTTAGAGAGCCACGAGCACCAGGAATAAGGATCTACCGTTGTCATTTCGTTCCGTCGACATTCGGTTCCGGAGCGACACGAACGGGGACTTAGAATTTTTTCGCTCGGGCTCCGGAGCGACACGAACGGGGACTTAGAATTTTTTCGCTCGGGCTCCGGAGCGACACGATCGCTCCGTTATTCTACGTTCTCTCTGTCCACGGGCATCAGAGAGCAAAACAGCCTAATAGTTTTAGAGTGTCTCAACGATCAGGAATATGGATCTAACGTTCTCGTTGCGAACCGACGACTTTCGGTTCCGGAGCGACACGAACGCTCCATGATTCTCGATTATCTCGACACAGGTAAGAGACAGAGGAGAACAAGTGTATGGTTTTAGAGAGCCACGAGCACCAGGAATAAGGATCTACCGTTGTCCTTTCGTTCCGTCAACATTCGGTTCCGGAGCGACACGAACGGGGACTTAGAATTTTTTCGCTCGGGCTCCGGAGCGACACGAACGGGGACTTAGAATTTTTTCGCTCGGGCTCCGGAGCGACACGATCGCTCCGTTATTCTACGTTCTCTCGGTCCACGGGCATCAGAGTGCAAAACAGCCTAATAGTTTTAGAGTGCCTCAACGATCAGGAATATGGATCTAACGTTCTCGTTTCGAACCGACGACTTTCGGTTCCGGAGCGACACGAACGCTCCATGATTCTCGATTATCTCGACACAGGTAAGAGACAGAGGAGAACAAGTGTATGGTTTTAGAGAGCCACGAGCACCAGGAATAAGGATCTACCGTTGTCCTTTCGTTCCGTCAACATTCGGTTCCGGAGCGACACGAACGGGGACTTAGAATTTTTTCGCTCGGGCTCCGGAGCGACACGAACGGGGACTTAGAATTTTTTCGCTCGGGCTCCGGAGCGACACGATCGCTCCGTTATTCTACGTTCTCTCGGTCCACGGGCATCAGAGAGCAAAACAGCCTAATAGTTTTAGAGTGCCTCAACGATCAGGAATATGGATCTAACGTTCTCGTTTCGAACCGACGACTTTCGGTTCCGGAGCGACACGAACGCTCCATGATTCTCGATTATCTCGACACAGGTAAGAGACAGAGGAGAACAAGTGTATGGTTTTAGAGAGCCACGAGCACCAGGAATAAGGATCTACCGTTGTCATTTCGTTCCGTCGACATTCGGTTCCGGAGCGACACGAACGGGGACTTAGAATTTTTTCGCTCGGGCTCCGGAGCGACACGAACGGGGACTTAGAATTTTTTCGCTCGGGCTCCGGAGCGACACGATCGCTCCGTTATTCTACGTTCTCTCGGTCCACGGGCATCAGAGAGCAAAACAGCCTAATAGTTTTAGAGTGCCTCAACGATCAGGAATATGGATCTAACGTTCTCGTTTCGAACCGACGACTTTCGGTTCCGGAGCGACACGAACGCTCCATGATTCTCGATTATCTCGACACAGGTAAGAGACAGAGGAGAACAAGTGTATAGTTTTAGAGAGCCACGAGCACCAGGAATAAGGATCTACCGTTGTCATTTCGTTCCGTCGACATTCGGTTCCGGAGCGACACGAACGGGGACTTAGAATTTTTTCGCTCGGGCTCCGGAGCGACACGAACGGGGACTTAGAATTTTTTCGCTCGGGCTCCGGAGCGACACGATCGCTCCGTTATTCTACGTTCTCTCGGTCCACGGGCATCAGAGAGCAAAACAGCCTAATAGTTTTAGAGTGCCTCAACGATCAGGAATATGGATCTAACGTTCTCGTTTCGAACCGACGACTTTCGGTTCCGGAGCGACACGAACGCTCCATGATTCTCGATTATCTCGACACAGGTAAGAGACAGAGGAGAACAAGTGTATGGTTTTAGAGAGCCACGAGCACCAGGAATAAGGATCTACCGTTGTCATTTCGTTCCGTCGACATTCGGTTCCGGAGCGACACGAACGGGGATTTAGAATTTTTTCGCTCGGGCTCCGGAGCGACACGAACGGGGACTTAGAATTTTTTCGCTCGGGCTCCGGAGCGACACGATCGCTCCGTTATTCTATGTTCTCTCGGTCCACGGGCATCAGAGAGCAAAACAGCCTAATAGTTTTAGAGTGCCTCAACGATCAGGAATATGGATCTAACATTCTCGTTTCGAACCGACGACTTTCGGTTCCGGAGCGACACGAACGCTCCATGATTCTCGATTATCTCGACACAGGTAAGAGACAGAGGAGAACAAGTGTATGGTTTTAGAGAGCCACGAGCACCAGGAATAAGGATCTACCGTTGTCCTTTCGTTCCGTCAACATTCGGTTCCGGAGCGACACGAACGGGGACTTAGAATTTTTTCGCTCGGGCTCCGGAGCGACACGAACGGGGACTTAGAATTTTTTCGCTCGGGCTCCGGAGCGACACGATCGCTCCGTTATTCTACGTTCTCTCGGTCCACGGGCATCAGAGAGCAAAACAGCCTAATAGTTTTAGAGTGCCTCAACGATCAGGAATATGGATCTAACGTTCTCGTTTCGAACCGACGACTTTCGGTTCCGGAGCGACACGAACGCTCCATGATTCTCGATTATCTCGACACAGGTAGGAGACAGAGGAGAACAAGTGTATGGTTTTAGAGAGCCACGAGCACCAGGAATAAGGATCTACCGTTGTCATTTCGTTCCGTCGACATTCGGTTCCGGAGCGACACGAACGGGGACTTAGAATTTTTTCGCTCGGGCTCCGGAGCGACACGAACGGGGACTTAGAATTTTTTCGCTCGGGCTCCGGAGCGACACGATCGCTCCGTTATTCTACGTTCTCTCGGTCCACGGGCATCAGAGAGCAAAACAGCCTAATAGTTTTAGAGTGCCTCAACGATCAGGAATATGGATCTAACGTTCTCGTTTCGAACCGACGACTTTCGGTTCCGGAGCGACACGAACGCTCCATGATTCTCGATTATCTCGACACAGGTAAGAGACAGAGGAGAACAAGTGTATGGTTTTAGAGAGCCACGAGCACCAGGAATAAGGATCTACCGTTGTCATTTCGTTCCGTCGACATTCGGTTCCGGAGCGACACGAACGGGGACTTAGAATTTTTTCGCTCGGGCTCCGGAGCGACACGAACGGGGACTTAGAATTTTTTCGCTCGGGCTCCGGAGCGACACGATCGCTCCGTTATTCTACGTTCTCTCGGTCCACGGGCATCAGAGAGCAAAACAGCCTAATAGTTTTAGAGTGCCTCAACGATCAGGAATATGGATCTAACGTTCTCGTTTCGAACCGACGACTTTCGGTTCCGGAGCGACACGAACGCTCCATGATTCTCGATTATCTCGACACAGGTAAGAGACAGAGGAGAACAAGTGTATGGTTTTAGAGAGCCACGAGCACCATGAATAAGGATCTACCGTTGTCCTTTCGTTCCGTCAACATTCGGTTCCGGAGCGACACGAACGGGGACTTAGAATTTTTTCGCTCGGGCTCCGGAGCGACACGAACGGGGACTTAGAATTTTTTCGCTCGGGCTCCGGAGCGACACGATCGCTCCGTTATTCTACGTTCTCTCGGTCCACGGGCATCAGAGAGCAAAACAGCCTAATAGTTTTAGAGTGCCTCAACGATCAGGAATATGGATCTAACGTTCTCGTTTCGAACCGACGACTTTCGGTTCCGGAGCGACACGAACGCTCCATGATTCTCGATTATCTCGACACAGGTAAGAGACAGAGGAGAACAAGTGTATGGTTTTAGAGAGCCACGAGCACCAGGAATAAGGATCTACCGTTGTCATTTCGTTCCGTCGACATTCGGTTCCGGAGCGACACGAACGGGGACTTAGAATTTTTTCGCTCGGGCTCCGGAGCGACACGAACGGGGACTTAGAATTTTTTCGCTCGGGCTCCGGAGCGACACGATCGCTCCGTTATTCTACGTTCTCTCGGTCCACGGGCATCAGAGAGCAAAACAGCCTAATAGTTTTAGAGTGCCTCAACGATCAGGAATATGGATCTAACGTTCTCGTTTCGAACCGACGACTTTCGGTTCCGGAGCGACACGAACGCTCCATGATTCTCGATTATCTCGACACAGGTAAGAGACAGAGGAGAACAAGTGTATGGTTTTAGAGAGCCACGAGCACCAGGAATAAGGATCTACCGTTGTCATTTCGTTCCGTCGACATTCGGTTCCGGAGCGACACGAACGGGGACTTAGAATTTTTTCGCTCGGGCTCCGGAGCGACACGAACGGGGACTTAGAATTTTTTCGCTCGGGCTCCGGAGCGACACGATCGCTCCGTTATTCTACGTTCTCTCGGTCCACGGGCATCAGAGAGCAAAACAGCCTAATAGTTTTAGAGTGCCTCAACGATCAGGAATATGGATCTAACGTTCTCGTTTCGAACCGACGACTTTCGGTTCCGGAGCGACACGAACGCTCCATGATTCTCGATTATCTCGACACAGGTAAGAGACAGAGGAGAACAAGTGTATGGTTTTAGAGAGCCACGAGCACCAGGAATAAGGATCTACCGTTGTCATTTCGTTCCGTCGACATTCGGTTCCGGAGCGACACGAACGGGGACTTAGAATTTTTTCGCTCGGGCTCCGGAGCGACACGAACGGGGACTTAGAATTTTTTCGCTCGGGCTCCGGAGCGACACGATCGCTCCGTTATTCTACGTTCTCTCGGTCCACGGGCATCAGAGAGCAAAACAGCCTAATAGTTTTAGAGTGCCTCAACGATCAGGAATATGGATCTAACGTTCTCGTTTCGAACCGACGACTTTCGGTTCCGGAGCGACACGAACGCTCCATGATTCTCGATTATCTCGACACAGGTAAGAGACAGAGGAGAACAAGTGTATGGTTTTAGAGAGCCACGAGCACCAGGAATAAGGATCTACCGTTGTCATTTCGTTCCGTCGACATTCGGTTCCGGAGCGACACGAACGGGGACTTAGAATTTTTTCGCTCGGGCTCCGGAGCGACACGAACGGGGACTTAGAATTTTTTCGCTCGGGCTCCGGAGCGACACGATCGCTCCGTTATTCTACGTTCTCTCGGTCCACGGGCATCAGAGTGCAAAACAGCCTAATAGTTTTAGAGTGCCTCAACGATCAGGAATATGGATCTAACGTTCTCGTTTCGAACCGACGACTTTCGGTTCCGGAGCGACACGAACGCTCCATGATTCTCGATTATCTCGACACAGGTAAGAGACAGAGGAGAACAAGTGTATGGTTTTAGAGAGCCACGAGCACCAGGAATAAGGATCTACCGTTGTCCTTTCGTTCCGTCGACATTCGGTTCCGGAGCGACACGAACGGGGACTTAGAATTTTTTCGCTCGGGCTCCGGAGCGACACGAACGGGGACTTAGAATTTTTTCGCTCGGGCTCCGGAGCGACACGATCGCTCCGTTATTCTACGTTCTCTCGGTCCACGGGCATCAGAGAGCAAAACAGCCTAATAGTTTTAGAGTGCCTCAACGATCAGGAATATGGATCTAACGTTCTCGTTTCGAACCGACGACTTTCGGTTCCGGAGCGACACGAACGCACCATGATTCTCGATTATCTCGACACAAGTAAGAGACAGAGGAGAACAAGTGTATGGTTTTAGAGAGCCACGAGCACCAGGAATAAGGATCTACCGTTGTCATTTCGTTCCGTCGACATTCGGTTCCGGAGCGACACGAACGGGGACTTAGAATTTTTTCGCTCGGGCTCCGGAGCGACACGAACGGGGACTTAGAATTTTTTCGCTCGGGCTCCGGAGCGACACGATCGCTCCGTTATTCTACGTTCTCTCTGTCCACGGGCATCAGAGAGCAAAACAGCCTAATAGTTTTAGAGTGTCTCAACGATCAGGAATATGGATCTAACGTTCTCGTTGCGAACCGACGACTTTCGGTTCCGGAGCGACACGAACGCTCCATGATTCTCGATTATCTCGACACAGGTAAGAGACAGAGGAGAACAAGTGTATGGTTTTAGAGAGCCACGAGCACCAGGAATAAGGATCTACCGTTGTCCTTTCGTTCCGTCAACATTCGGTTCCGGAGCGACACGAACGGGGACTTAGAATTTTTTCGCTCGGGCTCCGGAGCGACACGAACGGGGACTTAGAATTTTTTCGCTCGGGCTCCGGAGCGACACGATCGCTCCGTTATTCTACGTTCTCTCGGTCCACGGGCATCAGAGTGCAAAACAGCCTAATAGTTTTAGAGTGCCTCAACGATCAGGAATATGGATCTAACGTTCTCGTTTCGAACCGACGACTTTCGGTTCCGGAGCGACACGAACGCTCCATGATTCTCGATTATCTCGACACAGGTAAGAGACAGAGGAGAACAAGTGTATGGTTTTAGAGAGCCACGAGCACCAGGAATAAGGATCTACCGTTGTCCTTTCGTTCCGTCAACATTCGGTTCCGGAGCGACACGAACGGGGACTTAGAATTTTTTCGCTCGGGCTCCGGAGCGACACGAACGGGGACTTAGAATTTTTTCGCTCGGGCTCCGGAGCGACACGATCGCTCCGTTATTCTACGTTCTCTCGGTCCACGGGCATCAGAGAGCAAAACAGCCTAATAGTTTTAGAGTGCCTCAACGATCAGGAATATGGATCTAACGTTCTCGTTTCGAACCGACGACTTTCGGTTCCGGAGCGACACGAACGCTCCATGATTCTCGATTATCTCGACACAGGTAAGAGACAGAGGAGAACAAGTGTATGGTTTTAGAGAGCCACGAGCACCAGGAATAAGGATCTACCGTTGTCATTTCGTTCCGTCGACATTCGGTTCCGGAGCGACACGAACGGGGACTTAGAATTTTTTCGCTCGGGCTCCGGAGCGACACGAACGGGGACTTAGAATTTTTTCGCTCGGGCTCCGGAGCGACACGATCGCTCCGTTATTCTACGTTCTCTCGGTCCACGGGCATCAGAGAGCAAAACAGCCTAATAGTTTTAGAGTGCCTCAACGATCAGGAATATGGATCTAACGTTCTCGTTTCGAACCGACGACTTTCGGTTCCGGAGCGACACGAACGCTCCATGATTCTCGATTATCTCGACACAGGTAAGAGACAGAGGAGAACAAGTGTATGGTTTTAGAGAGCCACGAGCACCAGGAATAAGGATCTACCGTTGTCATTTCGTTCCGTCGACATTCGGTTCCGGAGCGACACGAACGGGGATTTAGAATTTTTTCGCTCGGGCTCCGGAGCGACACGAACGGGGACTTAGAATTTTTTCGCTCGGGCTCCGGAGCGACACGATCGCTCCGTTATTCTACGTTCTCTCGGTCCACGGGCATCAGAGAGCAAAACAGCCTAATAGTTTTAGAGTGCCTCAACGATCAGGAATATGGATCTAACGTTCTCGTTTCGAACCGACGACTTTCGGTTCCGGAGCGACACGAACGCTCCATGATTCTCGATTATCTCGACACAGGTAAGAGACAGAGGAGAACAAGTGTATGGTTTTAGAGAGCCACGAGCACCAGGAATAAGGATCTACCGTTGTCCTTTCGTTCCGTCAACATTCGGTTCCGGAGCGACACGAACGGGGACTTAGAATTTTTTCGCTCGGGCTCCGGAGCGACACGAACGGGGACTTAGAATTTTTTCGCTCGGGCTCCGGAGCGACACGATCGCTCCGTTATTCTACGTTCTCTCGGTCCACGGGCATCAGAGAGCAAAACAGCCTAATAGTTTTAGAGTGCCTCAACGATCAGGAATATGGATCTAACGTTCTCGTTTCGAACCGACGACTTTCGGTTCCGGAGCGACACGAACGCTCCATGATTCTCGATTATCTCGACACAGGTAAGAGACAGAGGAGAACAAGTGTATGGTTTTAGAGAGCCACGAGCACCAGGAATAAGGATCTACCGTTGTCATTTCGTTCCGTCGACATTCGGTTCCGGAGCGACACGAACGGGGACTTAGAATTTTTTCGCTCGGGCTCCGGAGCGACACGATCGCTCCGTTATTCTACGTTCTCTCGGTCCACGGGCATCAGAGAGCAAAACAGCCTAATAGTTTTAGAGTGCCTCAACGATCAGGAATATGGATCTAACGTTCTCGTTTCGAACCGACGACTTTCGGTTCCGGAGCGACACGAACGCTCCATGATTCTCGATCATCTCGACACAGGTAAGAGACAGAGGAGAACAAGTGTATGGTTTTAGAGAGCCACGAGCACCAGGAATAAGGATCTACCGTTGTCCTTTCGTTCCGTCAACATTCGGTTCCGGAGCGACACGAACGGGGACTTAGAATTTTTTCGCTCGGGCTCCGGAGCGACACGAACGGGGACTTAGAATTTTTTCGCTCGGGCTCCGGAGCGACACGATCGCTCCGTTATTCTACGTTCTCTCGGTCCACGGGCATCAGAGTGCAAAACAGCCTAATAGTTTTAGAGTGCCTCAACGATCAGGAATATGGATCTAACGTTCTCGTTTCGAACCGACGACTTTCGGTTCCGGAGCGACAGGAACGCTCCATGATTCTCGATTATCTCGACACAGGTAAGAGACAGAGGAGAACAAGTGTATGGTTTTAGAGAGCCACGAGCACCAGGAATAAGGATCTACCGTTGTCCTTTCGTTCCGTCGACATTCGGTTCCGGAGCGACACGAACGGGGACTTAGAATTTTTTCGCTCGGGCTCCGGAGCGACACGAACGGGGACTTAGAATTTTTTCGCTCGGGCTCCGGAGCGACACGATCGCTCCGTTATTCTACGTTCTCTCGGTCCACGGGCATCAGAGAGCAAAACAGCCTAATAGTTTTAGAGTGCCTCAACGATCAGGAATATGGATCTAACGTTCTCGTTTCGAACCGACGACTTTCGGTTCCGGAGCGACACGAACGCTCCATGATTCTCGATTATCTCGACACAGGTAAGAGACAGAGGAGAACAAGTGTATGGTTTTAGAGAGCCACGAGCACCAGGAATAAGGATCTACCGTTGTCATTTCGTTCCGTCGACATTCGGTTCCGGAGCGACACGAACGGGGACTTAGAATTTTTTCGCTCGGGCTCCGGAGCGACACGAACGGGGACTTAGAATTTTTTCGCTCGGGCTCCGGAGCGACACGATCGCTCCGTTATTCTACGTTCTCTCTGTCCACGGGCATCAGAGAGCAAAACAGCCTAATAGTTTTAGAGTGTCTCAACGATCAGGAATATGGATCTAACGTTCTCGTTGCGAACCGACGACTTTCGGTTCCGGAGCGACACGAACGCTCCATGATTCTCGATTATCTCGACACAGGTAAGAGACAGAGGAGAACAAGTGTATGGTTTTAGAGAGCCACGAGCACCAGGAATAAGGATCTACCGTTGTCCTTTCGTTCCGTCAACATTCGGTTCCGGAGCGACACGAACGGGGACTTAGAATTTTTTCGCTCGGGCTCCGGAGCGACACGAACGGGGACTTAGAATTTTTTCGCTCGGGCTCCGGAGCGACACGAACGGGGACTTAGAATTTTTTCGCTCGGGCTCCGGAGCGACACGATCGCTCCGTTATTCTACGTTCTCTCGGTCCACGGGCATCAGAGTGCAAAACAGCCTAATAGTTTTAGAGTGCCTCAACGATCAGGAATATGGATCTAACGTTCTCCTTTCGAACCGACGACTTTCGGTTCCGGAGCGACACGAACGCTCCATGATTCTCGATTATCTCGACACAGGTAAGAGACAGAGGAGAACAAGTGTATGGTTTTAGAGAGCAACGAGCACCAGGAATAAGGATCTACCGTTGTCCTTTCGTTCCGTCAACATTCGGTTCCGGAGCGACACGAACGGGGACTTAGAATTTTTTCGCTCGGGCTCCGGAGCGACACGAACGGGGACTTAGAATTTTTTCGCTCGGGCTCCGGAGCGACACGATCGCTCCGTTATTCTACGTTCTCTCGGTCCACGGGCATCAGAGAGCAAAACAGCCTAATAGTTTTAGAGTGCCTCAACGATCAGGAATATGGATCTAACGTTCTCGTTTCGAACCGACGACTTTCGGTTCCGGAGCGACACGAACGCTCCATGATTCTCGATTATCTCGACACAGGTAAGAGACAGAGGAGAACAAGTGTATGGTTTTAGAGAGCCACGAGCACCAGGAATAAGGATCTACCGTTGTCATTTCGTTCCGTCGACATTCGGTTCCGGAGCGACACGAACGGGGACTTAGAATTTTTTCGCTCGGGCTCCGGAGCGACACGAACGGGGACTTAGAATTTTTTCGCTCGGGCTCCGGAGCGACACGATCGCTCCGTTATTCTACGTTCTCTCGGTCCACGGGCATCAGAGAGCAAAACAGCCTAATAGTTTTAGAGTGCCTCAACGATCAGGAATATGGATCTAACGTTCTCGTTTCGAACCGACGACTTTCGGTTCCGGAGCGACACGAACGCTCCATGATTCTCGATTATCTCGACACAGGTAAGAGACAGAGGAGAACAAGTGTATGGTTTTAGAGAGCCACGAGCACCAGGAATAAGGATCTACCGTTGTCATTTCGTTCCGTCGACATTCGGTTCCGGAGCGACACGAACGGGGACTTAGAATTTTTTCGCTCGGGCTCCGGAGCGACACGAACGGGGACTTAGAATTTTTTCGCTCGGGCTCCGGAGCGACACGATCGCTCCGTTATTCTACGTTCTCTCGGTCCACGGGCATCAGAGAGCAAAACAGCCTAATAGTTTTAGAGTGCTTCAACGATCAGGAATATGGATCTAACGTTCTCGTTTCGAACCGACGACTTTCGGTTCCGGAGCGACACGAACGCTCCATGATTCTCGATTATCTCGACACAGGTAAGAGACAGAGGAGAACAAGTGTATGGTTTTAGAGAGCCACGAGCACCAGGAATAAGGATCTACCGTTGTCATTTCGTTCCGTCGACATTCGGTTCCGGAGCGACACGAACGGGGACTTAGAATTTTTTCGCTCGGGCTCCGGAGCGACACGAACGGGGACTTAGAATTTTTTCGCTCGGGCTCCGGAGCGACACGATCGCTCCGTTATTCTACGTTCTCTCGGTCCACGGGCATCAGAGAGCAAAACAGCCTAATAGTTTTAGAGTGCCTCAACGATCAGGAATATGGATCTAACGTTCTCGTTTCGAACCGACGACTTTCGGTTCCGGAGCGACACGAACGCTCCATGATTCTCGATTATCTCGACACAGGTAAGAGACAGAGGAGAACAAGTGTATGGTTTTAGAGAGCCACGAGCACCAGGAATAAGGATCTACCGTTGTCATTTCGTTCCGTCGACATTCGGTTCCGGAGCGACACGAACGGGGACTTAGAATTTTTTCGCTCGGGCTCCGGAGCGACACGAACGAGGACTTAGAATTTTTTCGCTCGGGCTCCGGAGCGACACGATCGCTCCGTTATTCTACGTTCTCTCTGTCCACGGGCATCAGAGAGCAAAACAGCCTAATAGTTTTAGAGTGTCTCAACGATCAGGAATATGGATCTAACGTTCTCGTTGCGAACCGACGACTTTCGGTTCCGGAGCGACACGAACGCTCCATGATTCTCGATTATCTCGACACAGGTAAGAGACAGAGGAGAACAAGTGTATGGTTTTAGAGAGCCACGAGCACCAGGAATAAGGATCTACCGTTGTCATTTCGTTCCGTCGACATTCGGTTCCGGAGCGACACGAACGGGGACTTAGAATTTTTTCGCTCGGGCTCCGGAGCGACACGAACGGGGACTTAGAATTTTTTCGCTCGGGCTCCGGAGCGACACGATCGCTCCGTTATTCTACGTTCTCTCGGTCCACGGGCATCAGAGAGCAAAACAGCCTAATAGTTTTAGAGTGCTTCAACGATCAGGAATATGGATCTAACGTTCTCGTTTCGAACCGACGACTTTCGGTTCCGGAGCGACACGAACGCTCCATGATTCTCGATTATCTCGACACAGGTAAGAGACAGAGGAGAACAAGTGTATGGTTTTAGAGAGCCACGAGCACCAGGAATAAGGATCTACCGTTGTCATTTCGTTCCGTCGACATTCGGTTCCGGAGCGACACGAACGGGGACTTAGAATTTTTTCGCTCGGGCTCCGGAGCGACACGAACGGGGACTTAGAATTTTTTCGCTCGGGCTCCGGAGCGACACGATCGCTCCGTTATTCTACGTTCTCTCGGTCCACGGGCATCAGAGAGCAAAACAGCCTAATAGTTTTAGAGTGCCTCAACGATCAGGAATATGGATCTAACGTTCTCGTTTCGAACCGACGACTTTCGGTTCCGGAGCGACACGAACGCTCCATGATTCTCGATTATCTCGACACAGGTAAGAGACAGAGGAGAACAAGTGTATGGTTTTAGAGAGCCACGAGCACCAGGAATAAGGATCTACCGTTGTCATTTCGTTCCGTCGATATTCGGTTCCGGAGCGACACGAACGGGGACTTAGAATTTTTTCGCTCGGGCTCCGGAGCGACACGAACGAGGACTTAGAATTTTTTCGCTCGGGCTCCGGAGCGACACGATCGCTCCGTTATTCTACGTTCTCTCTGTCCACGGGCATCAGAGAGCAAAACAGCCTAATAGTTTTAGAGTGTCTCAACGATCAGGAATATGGATCTAACGTTCTCGTTGCGAACCGACGACTTTCGGTTCCGGAGCGACACGAACGCTCCATGATTCTCGATTATCTCGACACAGGTAAGAGACAGAGGAGAACAAGTGTATGGTTTTAGAGAGCCACGAGCACCAGGAATAAGGATCTACCGTTGTCCTTTCGTTCCGTCAACATTCGGTTCCGGAGCGACACGAACGGGGACTTAGAATTTTTTCGCTCGGGCTCCGGAGCGACACGAACGGGGACTTAGAATTTTTTCGCTCGGGCTCCGGAGCGACACGATCGCTCCGTTATTCTACGTTCTCTCGGTCCACGGGCATCAGAGAGCAAAACAGCCTAATAGTTTTAGAGTGCCTCAACGATCAGGAATATGGATCTAACGTTCTCGTTTCGAACCGACGACTTTCGGTTCCGGAGCGACACGAACGCTCCATGATTCTCGATTATCTCGACACAGGTAAGAGACAGAGGAGAACAAGTGTATGGTTTTAGAGAGCCACGAGCACCAGGAATAAGGATCTACCGTTGTCATTTCGTTCCGTCGACATTCGGTTCCGGAGCGACACGAACGGGGACTTAGAATTTTTTCGCTCGGGCTCCGGAGCGACACGAACGGGGACTTAGAATTTTTTCGCTCGGGCTCCGGAGCGACACGATCGCTCCGTTATTCTACGTTCTCTCGGTCCACGGGCATCAGAGAGCAAAACAGCCTAATAGTTTTAGAGTGCCTCAACGATCAGGAATATGGATCTAACGTTCTCGTTTCGAACCGACGACTTTCGGTTCCGGAGCGACACGAACGCTCCATGATTCTCGATTATCTCGACACAGGTAAGAGACAGAGGAGAACAAGTGTATGGTTTTAGAGAGCCACGAGCACCAGGAATAAGGATCTACCGTTGTCCTTTCGTTCCGTCAACATTCGGTTCCGGAGCGACACGAACGGGGACTTAGAATTTTTTCGCTCGGGCTCCGGAGCGACACGATCGCTCCGTTATTCTACGTTCTCTCGGTCCACGGGCATCAGAGAGCAAAACAGCCTAATAGTTTTAGAGTGCCTCAACGATCAGGAATATGGATCTAACGTTCTCGTTTCGAACCGACGACTTTCGGTTCCGGAGCGACACGAACGCTCCATGATTCTCGATTATCTCGACACAGGTAAGAGACAGAGGAGAACAAGTGTATGGTTTTAGAGAGCCACGAGCACCAGGAATAAGGATCTACCGTTGTCATTTCGTTCCGTCGACATTCGGTTCCGGAGCGACACGAACGGGGACTTAGAATTTTTTCGCTCGGGCTCCGGAGCGACACGAACGGGGACTTAGAATTTTTTCGCTCGGGCTCCGGAGCGACACGAACAGGGACTTAGAATTTTTTCGCTCGGGCTCCGGAGCGACACGATCGCTCCGTTATTCTACGTTCTCTCGGTCCACGGGCATCAGAGAGCAAAACAGCCTAATAGTTTTAGAGTGCCTCAACGATCAGGAATATGGATCTAACGTTCTCGTTTCGAACCGACGACTTTCGGTTCCGGAGCGACACGAACGCTCCATGATTCTCGATCATCTCGACACAGGTAAGAGACAGAGGAGAACAAGTGTATGGTTTTAGAGAGCCACGAGCACCAGGAATAAGGATCTACCGTTGTCCTTTCGTTCCGTCAACATTCGGTTCCGGAACGACACGAACGGGGACTTAGAATTTTTTCGCTCGGGCTCCGGAGCGACACGAACGGGGACTTAGAATTTTTTCGCTCGGGCTCCGGAGCGACACGATCGCTCCGTTATTCTACGTTCTCTCGGTCCACGGGCATCAGAGTGCAAAACAGCCTAATAGTTTTAGAGTGCCTCAACGATCAGGAATATGGATCTAACGTTCTCGTTTCGAACCGACGACTTTCGGTTCCGGAGCGACAGGAACGCTCCATGATTCTCGATTATCTCGACACAGGTAAGAGACAGAGGAGAACAAGTGTATGGTTTTAGAGAGCCACGAGCACCAGGAATAAGGATCTACCGTTGTCCTTTCGTTCCGTCGACATTCGGTTCCGGAGCGACACGAACGGGGACTTAGAATTTTTTCGCTCGGGCTCCGGAGCGACACGAACGGGGACTTAGAATTTTTTCGCTCGGGCTCCGGAGCGACACGATCGCTCCGTTATTCTACGTTCTCTCGGTCCACGGGCATCAGAGAGCAAAACAGCCTAATAGTTTTAGAGTGCCTCAACGATCAGGAATATGGATCTAACGTTCTCGTTTCGAACCGACGACTTTCGGTTCCGGAGCGACACGAACGCTCCATGATTCTCGATTATCTCGACACAGGTAAGAGACAGAGGAGAACAAGTGTATGGTTTTAGAGAGCCACGAGCACCAGGAATAAGGATCTACCGTTGTCATTTCGTTCCGTCGACATTCGGTTCCGGAGCGACACGAACGGGGACTTAGAATTTTTTCGCTCGGGCTCCGGAGCGACACGAACGGGGACTTAGAATTTTTTCGCTCGGGCTCCGGAGCGACACGATCGCTCCGTTATTCTACGTTCTCTCTGTCCACGGGCATCAGAGAGCAAAACAGCCTAATAGTTTTAGAGTGTCTCAACGATCAGGAATATGGATCTAACGTTCTCGTTGCGAACCGACGACTTTCGGTTCCGGAGCGACACGAACGCTCCATGATTCTCGATTATCTCGACACAGGTAAGAGACAGAGGAGAACAAGTGTATGGTTTTAGAGAGCCACGAGCACCAGGAATAAGGATCTACCGTTGTCCTTTCGTTCCGTCAACATTCGGTTCCGGAGCGACACGAACGGGGACTTAGAATTTTTTCGCTCGGGCTCCGGAGCGACACGAACGGGGACTTAGAATTTTTTCGCTCGGGCTCCGGAGCGACACGATCGCTCCGTTATTCTACGTTCTCTCGGTCCACGGGCATCAGAGAGCAAAACAGCCTAATAGTTTTAGAGTGCCTCAACGATCAGGAATATGGATCTAACGTTCTCGTTTCGAACCGACGACTTTCGGTTCCGGAGCGACACGAACGCTCCATGATTCTCGATTATCTCGACACAGGTAAGAGACAGAGGAGAACAAGTGTATGGTTTTAGAGAGCCACGAGCACCAGGAATAAGGATCTACCGTTGTCATTTCGTTCCGTCGACATTCGGTTCCGGAGCGACACGAACGGGGACTTAGAATTTTTTCGCTCGGGCTCCGGAGCGACACGAACGGGGACTTAGAATTTTTTCGCTCGGGCTCCGGAGCGACACGATCGCTCCGTTATTCTACGTTCTCTCGGTCCACGGGCATCAGAGAGCAAAACAGCCTAATAGTTTTAGAGTGCCTCAACGATCAGGAATATGGATCTAACGTTCTCGTTTCGAACCGACGACTTTCGGTTCCGGAGCGACACGAACGCTCCATGATTCTCGATTATCTCGACACAGGTAAGAGACAGAGGAGAACAAGTGTATGGTTTTAGAGAGCCACGAGCACCAGGAATAAGGATCTACCGTTGTCCTTTCGTTCCGTCAACATTCGGTTCCGGAGCGACACGAACGGGGACTTAGAATTTTTTCGCTCGGGCTCCGGAGCGACACGAACTGGGACTTAGAATTTTTTCGCTCGGGCTCCGGAGCGACACGATCGCTCCGTTATTCTACGTTCTCTCGGTCCACGGGCATCAGAGAGCAAAACAGCCTAATAGTTTTAGAGTGCCTCAACGATCAGGAATATGGATCTAACGTTCTCGTTTCGAACCGACGACTTTCGGTTCCGGAGCGACACGAACGCTCCATGATTCTCGATTATATCGACACAGGTAAGAGACAGAGGAGAACAAGTGTATGGTTTTAGAGAGCCACGAGCACCAGGAATAAGGATCTACCGTTGTCATTTCGTTCCGTCGACATTCGGTTCCGGAGCGACACGAACGGGGACTTAGAATTTTTTCGCTCGGGCTCCGGAGCGACACGAACGGGGACTTAGAATTTTTTCGCTCGGGCTCCGGAGCGACACGAACGGGGACTTAGAATTTTTTCGCTCGGGCTCCGGAGCGACACGATCGCTCCGTTATTCTACGTTCTCTCGGTCCACGGGCATCAGAGAGCAAAACAGCCTAATAGTTTTAGAGTGCCTCAACGATCAGGAATATGGATCTAACGTTCTCGTTTCGAACCGACGACTTTCGGTTCCGGAGCGACACGAACGCTCCATGATTCTCGATTATCTCGACACAGGTAGGAGACAGAGGAGAACAAGTGTATGGTTTTAGAGAGCCACGAGCACCAGGAATAAGGATCTACCGTTGTCATTTCGTTCCGTCGACATTCGGTTCCGGAGCGACACGAACGGGGACTTAGAATTTTTTCGCTCGGGCTCCGGAGCGACACGATCGCTCCGTTATTCTACGTTCTCTCGGTCCACGGGCATCAGAGAGCAAAACAGCCTAATAGTTTTAGAGTGCCTCAACGATCAGGAATATGGATCTAACGTTCTCGTTTCGAACCGACGACTTTCGGTTCCGGAGCGACACGAACGCTCCATGATTCTCGATCATCTCGACACAGGTAAGAGACAGAGGAGAACAAGTGTATGGTTTTAGAGAGCCACGAGCACCAGGAATAAGGATCTACCGTTGTCCTTTCGTTCCGTCAACATTCGGTTCCGGAACGACACGAACGGGGACTTAGAATTTTTTCGCTCGGGCTCCGGAGCGACACGAACGGGGACTTAGAATTTTTTCGCTCGGGCTCCGGAGCGACACGATCGCTCCGTTATTCTACGTTCTCTCGGTCCACGGGCATCAGAGTGCAAAACAGCCTAATAGTTTTAGAGTGCCTCAACGATCAGGAATATGGATCTAACGTTCTCGTTTCGAACCGACGACTTTCGGTTCCGGAGCGACAGGAACGCTCCATGATTCTCGATTATCTCGACACAGGTAAGAGACAGAGGAGAACAAGTGTATGGTTTTAGAGAGCCACGAGCACCAGGAATAAGGATCTACCGTTGTCCTTTCGTTCCGTCGACATTCGGTTCCGGAGCGACACGAACGGGGACTTAGAATTTTTTCGCTCGGGCTCCGGAGCGACACGAACGGGGACTTAGAATTTTTTCGCTCTGGCTCCGGAGCGACACGATCGCTCCGTTATTCTACGTTCTCTCGGTCCACGGGCATCAGAGAGCAAAACAGCCTAATAGTTTTAGAGTGCCTCAACGATCAGGAATATGGATCTAACGTTCTCGTTTCGAACCGACGACTTTCGGTTCCGGAGCGACACGAACGCTCCATGATTCTCGATTATCTCGACACAGGTAAGAGACAGAGGAGAACAAGTGTATGGTTTTAGAGAGCCACGAGCACCAGGAATAAGGATCTACCGTTGTCATTTCGTTCCGTCGACATTCGGTTCCGGAGCGACACGAACGGGGACTTAGAATTTTTTCGCTCGGGCTCCGGAGCGACACGAACGGGGACTTAGAATTTTTTCGCTCGGGCTCCGGAGCGACACGATCGCTCCGTTATTCTACGTTCTCTCTGTCCACGGGCATCAGAGAGCAAAACAGCCTAATAGTTTTAGAGTGTCTCAACGATCAGGAATATGGATCTAACGTTCTCGTTGCGAACCGACGACTTTCGGTTCCGGAGCGACACGAACGCTCCATGATTCTCGATTATCTCGACACAGGTAAGAGACAGAGGAGAACAAGTGTATGGTTTTAGAGAGCCACGAGCACCAGGAATAAGGATCTACCGTTGTCCTTTCGTTCCGTCAACATTCGGTTCCGGAGCGACACGAACGGGGACTTAGAATTTTTTCGCTCGGGCTCCGGAGCGACACGATCGCTCCGTTATTCTACGTTCTCTCGGTCCACGGGCATCAGAGTGCAAAACAGCCTAATAGTTTTAGAGTGCCTCAACGATCAGGAATATGGATCTAACGTTCTCCTTTCGAACCGACGACTTTCGGTTCCGGAGCGACACGAACGCTCCATGATTCTCGATTATCTCGACACAGGTAAGAGACAGAGGAGAACAAGTGTATGGTTTTAGAGAGCAACGAGCACCAGGAATAAGGATCTACCGTTGTCCTTTCGTTCCGTCAACATTCGGTTCCGGAGCGACACGAACGGGGACTTAGAATTTTTTCGCTCGGGCTCCGGAGCGACACGAACGGGGACTTAGAATTTTTTCGCTCGGGCTCCGGAGCGACACGATCGCTCCGTTATTCTACGTTCTCTCGGTCCACGGGCATCAGAGAGCAAAACAGCCTAATAGTTTTAGAGTGCCTCAACGATCAGGAATATGGATCTAACGTTCTCGTTTCGAACCGACGACTTTCGGTTCCGGAGCGACACGAACGCTCCATGATTCTCGATTATCTCGACACAGGTAAGAGACAGAGGAGAACAAGTGTATGGTTTTAGAGAGCCACGAGCACCAGGAATAAGGATCTACCGTTGTCATTTCGTTCCGTCGACATTCGGTTCCGGAGCGACACGAACGGGGACTTAGAATTTTTTCGCTCGGGCTCCGGAGCGACACGAACGGGGACTTAGAATTTTTTCGCTCGGGCTCCGGAGCGACACGATCGCTCCGTTATTCTACGTTCTCTCGGTCCACGGGCATCAGAGAGCAAAACAGCCTAATAGTTTTAGAGTGCCTCAACGATCAGGAATATGGATCTAACGTTCTCGTTTCGAACCGACGACTTTCGGTTCCGGAGCGACACGAACGCTCCATGATTCTCGATTATCTCGACACAGGTAAGAGACAGAGGAGAACAAGTGTATGGTTTTAGAGAGCCACGAGCACCAGGAATAAGGATCTACCGTTGTCCTTTCGTTCCGTCAACATTCGGTTCCGGAGCGACACGAACGGGGACTTAGAATTTTTTCGCTCGGGCTCCGGAGCGACACGAACGGGGACTTAGAATTTTTTCGCTCGGGCTCCGGAGCGACACGATCGCTCCGTTATTCTACGTTCTCTCGGTCCACGGGCATCAGAGTGCAAAACAGCCTAATAGTTTTAGAGTGCCTCAACGATCAGGAATATGGATCTAACGTTCTCGTTTCGAACCGACGACTTTCGTTTCCGGAGCGACACGAATGCTCCATGATTCTCGATTATCTCGACACAGGTAAGAGACAGAGGAGAACAAGTGTATGGTTTTAGAGAGCCACGAGCACCAGGAATAAGGATCTACCGTTGTCCTTTCGTTCCGTCAACATTCGGTTCCGGAGCGACACGAACGGGGACTTAGAATTTTTTCGCTCGGGCTCCGGAGCGACACGAACGGGGACTTAGAATTTTTTCGCTCGGGCTCCGGAGCGACACGATCGCTCCGTTATTCTACGTTCTCTCGGTCCACGGGCATCAGAGAGCAAAACAGCCTAATAGTTTTAGAGTGCCTCGACGATCAGGAATATGGATCTAACGTTCTCGTTTCGAACCGACGACTTTCGGTTCCGGAGCGACACGAACGCTCCATGATTCTCGATTATCTCGACACAGGTAAGAGACAGAGGAGAACAAGTGTATGGTTTTAGAGAGCCACGAGCACCAGGAATAAGGATCTACCGTTGTCATTTCGTTCCGTCGACATTCGGTTCCGGAGCGACACGAACGGGGACTTAGAATTTTTTCGCTCGGGCTCCGGAGCGACACGAACGGGGACTTAGAATTTTTTCGCTCGGGCTCCGGAGCGACACGATCGCTCCGTTATTCTACGTTCTCTCGGTCCACGGGCATCAGAGAGCAAAACAGCCTAATAGTTTTAGAGTGCTTCAACGATCAGGAATATGGATCTAACGTTCTCGTTTCGAACCGACGACTTTCGGTTCCGGAGCGACACGAACGCTCCATGATTCTCGATTATCTCGACACAGGTAAGAGACAGAGGAGAACAAGTGTATGGTTTTAGAGAGCCACGAGCACCAGGAATAAGGATCTACCGTTGTCATTTCGTTCCGTCGACATTCGGTTCCGGAGCGACACGAACGGGGACTTAGAATTTTTTCGCTCGGGCTCCGGAGCGACACGAACGAGGACTTAGAATTTTTTCGCTCGGGCTCCGGAGCGACACGATCGCTCCGTTATTCTACGTTCTCTCTGTCCACGGGCATCAGAGAGCAAAACAGCCTAATAGTTTTAGAGTGTCTCAACGATCAGGAATATGGATCTAACGTTCTCGTTGCGAACCGACGACTTTCGGTTCCGGAGCGACACGAACGCTCCATGATTCTCGATTATCTCGACACAGGTAAGAGACAGAGGAGAACAAGTGTATGGTTTTAGAGAGCCACGAGCACCAGGAATAAGGATCTACCGTTGTCATTTCGTTCCGTCGACATTCGGTTCCGGAGCGACACGAACGGGGACTTAGAATTTTTTCGCTCGGGCTCCGGAGCGACACGAACGGGGACTTAGAATTTTTTCGCTCGGGCTCCGGAGCGACACGATCGCTCCGTTATTCTACGTTCTCTCGGTCCACGGGCATCAGAGAGCAAAACAGCCTAATAGTTTTAGAGTGCTTCAACGATCAGGAATATGGATCTAACGTTCTCGTTTCGAACCGACGACTTTCGGTTCCGGAGCGACACGAACGCTCCATGATTCTCGATTATCTCGACACAGGTAAGAGACAGAGGAGAACAAGTGTATGGTTTTAGAGAGCCACGAGCACCAGGAATAAGGATCTACCGTTGTCATTTCGTTCCGTCGACATTCGGTTCCGGAGCGACACGAACGGGGACTTAGAATTTTTTCGCTCGGGCTCCGGAGCGACACGAACGGGGACTTAGAATTTTTTCGCTCGGGCTCCGGAGCGACACGATCGCTCCGTTATTCTACGTTCTCTCGGTCCACGGGCATCAGAGAGCAAAACAGCCTAATAGTTTTAGAGTGCCTCAACGATCAGGAATATGGATCTAACGTTCTCGTTTCGAACCGACGACTTTCGGTTCCGGAGCGACACGAACGCTCCATGATTCTCGATTATCTCGACACAGGTAAGAGACAGAGGAGAACAAGTGTATGGTTTTAGAGAGCCACGAGCACCAGGAATAAGGATCTACCGTTGTCATTTCGTTCCGTCGACATTCGGTTCCGGAGCGACACGAACGGGGACTTAGAATTTTTTCGCTCGGGCTCCGGAGCGACACGAACGAGGACTTAGAATTTTTTCGCTCGGGCTCCGGAGCGACACGATCGCTCCGTTATTCTACGTTCTCTCTGTCCACGGGCATCAGAGAGCAAAACAGCCTAATAGTTTTAGAGTGTCTCAACGATCAGGAATATGGATCTAACGTTCTCGTTGCGAACCGACGACTTTCGGTTCCGGAGCGACACGAACGCTCCATGATTCTCGATTATCTCGACACAGGTAAGAGACAGAGGAGAACAAGTGTATGGTTTTAGAGAGCCACGAGCACCAGGAATAAGGATCTACCGTTGTCCTTTCGTTCCGTCAACATTCGGTTCCGGAGCGCCACGAACGGGGACTTAGAATTTTTTCGCTCGGGCTCCGGAGCGACACGAACGGGGACTTAGAATTTTTTCGCTCGGGCTCCGGAGCGACACGATCGCTCCGTTATTCTACGTTCTCTCGGTCCACGGGCATCAGAGTGCAAAACAGCCTAATAGTTTTAGAGTGCCTCAACGATCAGGAATATGGATCTAACGTTCTCGTTTCGAACCGACGACTTTCGGTTCCGGAGCGACACGAACGCTCCATGATTCTCGATTATCTCGACACAGGTAAGAGACAGAGGAGAACAAGTGTATGGTTTTAGAGAGCCACGAGCACCAGGAATAAGGATCTACCGTTGTCCTTTCGTTCCGTCAACATTCGGTTCCGGAGCGACACGAACGGGGACTTAGAATTTTTTCGCTCGGGCTCCGGAGCGACACGAACGGGGACTTAGAATTTTTTCGCTCGGGCTCCGGAGCGACACGATCGCTCCGTTATTCTACGTTCTCTCGGTCCACGGGCATCAGAGAGCAAAACAGCCTAATAGTTTTAGAGTGCCTCAACGATCAGGAATATGGATCTAACGTTCTCGTTTCGAACCGACGACTTTCGGTTCCGGAGCGACACGAACGCTCCATGATTCTCGATTATCTCGACACAGGTAAGAGACAGAGGAGAACAAGTGTATGGTTTTAGAGAGCCACGAGCACCAGGAATAAGGATCTACCGTTGTCATTTCGTTCCGTCGACATTCGGTTCCGGAGCGACACGAACGGGGACTTAGAATTTTTTCGCTCGGGCTCCGGAGCGACACGAACGGGGACTTAGAATTTTTTCGCTCGGGCTCCGGAGCGACACGATCGCTCCGTTATTCTACGTTCTCTCGGTCCACGGGCATCAGAGAGCAAAACAGCCTAATAGTTTTAGAGTGCCTCAACGATCAGGAATATGGATCTAACGTTCTCGTTTCGAACCGACGACTTTCGGTTCCGGAGCGACACGAACGCTCCATGATTCTCGATTATCTCGACACAGGTAAGAGACAGAGGAGAACAAGTGTATGGTTTTAGAGAGCCACGAGCACCAGGAATAAGGATCTACCGTTGTCATTTCGTTCCGTCGACATTCGGTTCCGGAGCGACACGAACGGGGATTTAGAATTTTTTCGCTCGGGCTCCGGAGCGACACGAACGGGGACTTAGAATTTTTTCGCTCGGGCTCCGGAGCGACACGATCGCTCCGTTATTCTACGTTCTCTCGGTCCACGGGCATCAGAGTGCAAAACAGCCTAATAGTTTTAGAGTGCCTCAACGATCAGGAATATGGATCTAACGTTCTCGTTTCGAACCGACGACTTTCGGTTCCGGAGCGACACGAACGCTCCATGATTCTCGATTATCTCGACACAGGTAAGAGACAGAGGAGAACAAGTGTATGGTTTTAGAGAGCCACGAGCACCAGGAATAAGGATCTACCGTTGTCCTTTCGTTCCGTCAACATTCGGTTCCGGAGCGACACGAACGGGGACTTAGAATTTTTTCGCTCGGGCTCCGGAGCGACACGAACGGGGACTTAGAATTTTTTCGCTCGGGCTCCGGAGCGACACGATCGCTCCGTTATTCTACGTTCTCTCGGTCCACGGGCATCAGAGAGCAAAACAGCCTAATAGTTTTAGAGTGCCTCAACGATCAGGAATATGGATCTAACGTTCTCGTTTCGAACCGACGACTTTCGGTTCCGGAGCGACACGAACGCTCCATGATTCTCGATTATCTCGACACAGGTAAGAGACAGAGGAGAACAAGTGTATGGTTTTAGAGAGCCACGAGCACCAGGAATAAGGATCTACCGTTGTCATTTCGTTCCGTCGACATTCGGTTCCGGAGCGACACGAACGGGGACTTAGAATTTTTTCGCTCGGGCTCCGGAGCGACACGAACGGGGACTTAGAATTTTTTCGCTCGGGCTCCGGAGCGACACGATCGCTCCGTTATTCTACGTTCTCTCGGTCCACGGGCATCAGAGAGCAAAACAGCCTAATAGTTTTAGAGTGCCTCAACGATCAGGAATATGGATCTAACGTTCTCGTTTCGAACCGACGACTTTCGGTTCCGGAGCGACACGAACGCTCCATGATTCTCGATTATCTCGACACAGGTAAGAGACAGAGGAGAACAAGTGTATGGTTTTAGAGAGCCACGAGCACCAGGAATAAGGATCTACCGTTGTCATTTCGTTCCGTCGACATTCGGTTCCGGAGCGACACGAACGGGGATTTAGAATTTTTTCGCTCGGGCTCCGGAGCGACACGAACGGGGACTTAGAATTTTTTCGCTCGGGCTCCGGAGCGACACGATCGCTCCGTTATTCTATGTTCTCTCGGTCCACGGGCATCAGAGAGCAAAACAGCCTAATAGTTTTAGAGTGCCTCAACGATCAGGAATATGGATCTAACGTTCTCGTTTCGAACCGACGACTTTCGGTTCCGGAGCGACACGAACGCTCCATGATTCTCGATTATCTCGACACAGGTAAGAGACAGAGGAGAACAAGTGTATGGTTTTAGAGAGCCACGAGCACCAGGAATAAGGATCTACCGTTGTCCTTTCGTTCCGTCGACATTCGGTTCCGGAGCGACACGAACGGGGACTTAGAATTTTTTCGCTCGGGCTCCGGACCGACACGAACGGGGACTTAGAATTTTTTCGCTCGGGCTCCGGAGCGACACGATCGCTCCGTTATTCTACGTTCTCTCGGTCCACGGGCATCAGAGTGCAAAACAGCCTAATAGTTTTAGAGTGCCTCAACGATCAGGAATATGGATCTAACGTTCTCGTTTCGAACCGACGACTTTCGGTTCCGGAGCGACACGAACGCTCCATGATTCTCGATTATCTCGACACAGGTAAGAGACAGAGGAGAACAAGTGTATGGTTTTAGAGAGCCACGAGCACCAGGAATAAGGATCTACCGTTGTCCTTTCGTTCCGTCAACATTCGGTTCCGGAGCGACACGAACGGGGACTTAGAATTTTTTCGCTCGGGCTCCGGAGCGACACGAACGGGGACTTAGAATTTTTTCGCTCGGGCTCCGGAGCGACACGATCGCTCCGTTATTCTACGTTCTCTCGGTCCACGGGCATCAGAGAGCAAAACAGCCTAATACTTTTAGAGTGCCTCAACGATCAGGAATATGGATCTAACGTTCTCGTTTCGAACCGACGACTTTCGGTTCCGGAGCGACACGAACGCTCCATGATTCTCGATTATCTCGACACAGGTAAGAGACAGAGGAGAACAAGTGTATGGTTTTAGAGAGCCACGAGCACCAGGAATAAGGATCTACCGTTGTCATTTCGTTCCGTCGACATTCGGTTCCGGAGCGACACGAACGGGGACTTAGAATTTTTTCGCTCGGGCTCCGGAGCGACACGATCGCTCCGTTATTCTACGTTCTCTCGGTCCACGGGCATCAGAGAGCAAAACAGCCTAATAGTTTTAGAGTGCCTCAACGATCAGGAATATGGATCTAACGTTCTCGTTTCGAACCGACGACTTTCGGTTCCGGAGCGACACGAACGCTCCATGATTCTCGATTATCTCGACACAGGTAAGAGACAGAGGAGAACAAGTGTATGGTTTTAGAGAGCCACGAGCACCAGGAATAAGGATCTACCGTTGTCATTTCGTTCCGTCGACATTCGGTTCCGGAGCGACACGAACGGGGACTTAGAATTTTTTCGCTCGGGCTCCGGAGCGACACGAACGAGGACTTAGAATTTTTTCGCTCGGGCTCCGGAGCGACACGATCGCTCCGTTATTCTACGTTCTCTCTGTCCACGGGCATCAGAGAGCAAAACAGCCTAATAGTTTTAGAGTGTCTCAACGATCAGGAATATGGATCTAACGTTCTCGTTGCGAACCGACGACTTTCGGTTCCGGAGCGACACGAACGCTCCATGATTCTCGATTATCTCGACACAGGTAAGAGACAGAGGAGAACAAGTGTATGGTTTTAGAGAGCCACGAGCACCAGGAATAAGGATCTACCGTTGTCCTTTCGTTCCGTCAACATTCGGTTCCGGAGCGCCACGAACGGGGACTTAGAATTTTTTCGCTCGGGCTCCGGAGCGACACGAACGGGGACTTAGAATTTTTTCGCTCGGGCTCCGGAGCGACACGATCGCTCCGTTATTCTACGTTCTCTCGGTCCACGGGCATCAGAGTGCAAAACAGCCTAATAGTTTTAGAGTGCCTCAACGATCAGGAATATGGATCTAACGTTCTCGTTTCGTTCCGTCAACATTCGGTTCCGGAGCGACACGAACGGGGACTTAGAATTTTTTCGCTCGGGCTCCGGAGCGACACGAACGGGGACTTAGAATTTTTTCGCTCGGGCTCCGGAGCGACACGATCGCTCCGTTATTCTACGTTCTCTCGGTCCACGGGCATCAGAGAGCAAAACAGCCTAATAGTTTTAGAGTGCCTCAACGATCAGGAATATGGATCTAACGTTCTCGTTTCGAACCGACGACTTTCGGTTCCGGAGCGACACGAACGCTCCATGATTCTCGATTATCTCGACACAGGTAAGAGACAGAGGAGAACAAGTGTATGGTTTTAGAGAGCCACGAGCACCAGGAATAAGGATCTACCGTTGTCATTTCGTTCCGTCGACATTCGGTTCCGGAGCGACACGAACGGGGACTTAGAATTTTTTCGCTCGGGCTCCGGAGCGACACGATCGCTCCGTTATTCTACGTTCTCTCGGTCCACGGGCATCAGAGAGCAAAACAGCCTAATAGTTTTAGAGTGCCTCAACGATCAGGAATATGGATCTAACGTTCTCGTTTCGAACCGACGACTTTCGGTTCCGGAGCGACACGAACGCTCCATGATTCTCGATTATCTCGACACAGGTAAGAGACAGAGGAGAACAAGTGTATGGTTTTAGAGAGCCACGAGCACCAGGAATAAGGATCTACCGTTGTCATTTCGTTCCGTCGACATTCGGTTCCGGAGCGACACGAACGGGGACTTAGAATTTTTTCGCTCGGGCTCCGGAGCGACACGAACGAGGACTTAGAATTTTTTCGCTCGGGCTCCGGAGCGACACGATCGCTCCGTTATTCTACGTTCTCTCTGTCCACGGGCATCAGAGAGCAAAACAGCCTAATAGTTTTAGAGTGTCTCAACGATCAGGAATATGGATCTAACGTTCTCGTTGCGAACCGACGACTTTCGGTTCCGGAGCGACACGAACGCTCCATGATTCTCGATTATCTCGACACAGGTAAGAGACAGAGGAGAACAAGTGTATGGTTTTAGAGAGCCACGAGCACCAGGAATAAGGATCTACCGTTGTCCTTTCGTTCCGTCAACATTCGGTTCCGGAGCGCCACGAACGGGGACTTAGAATTTTTTCGCTCGGGCTCCGGAGCGACACGAACGGGGACTTAGAATTTTTTCGCTCGGGCTCCGGAGCGACACGATCGCTCCGTTATTCTACGTTCTCTCGGTCCACGGGCATCAGAGTGCAAAACAGCCTAATAGTTTTAGAGTGCCTCAACGATCAGGAATATGGATCTAACGTTCTCGTTTCGAACCGACGACTTTCGGTTCCGGAGCGACACGAACGCTCCATGATTCTCGATTATCTCGACACAGGTAAGAGACAGAGGAGAACAAGTGTATGGTTTTAGAGAGCCACGAGCACCAGGAATAAGGATCTACCGTTGTCCTTTCGTTCCGTCAACATTCGGTTCCGGAGCGACACGAACGGGGACTTAGAATTTTTTCGCTCGGGCTCCGGAGCGACACGAACGGGGACTTAGAATTTTTTCGCTCGGGCTCCGGAGCGACACGATCGCTCCGTTATTCTACGTTCTCTCGGTCCACGGGCATCAGAGAGCAAAACAGCCTAATAGTTTTAGAGTGCCTCAACGATCAGGAATATGGATCTAACGTTCTCGTTTCGAACCGACGACTTTCGGTTCCGGAGCGACACGAACGCTCCATGATTCTCGATTATCTCGACACAGGTAAGAGACAGAGGAGAACAAGTGTATGGTTTTAGAGAGCCACGAGCACCAGGAATAAGGATCTACCGTTGTCATTTCGTTCCGTCGACATTCGGTTCCGGAGCGACACGAACGGGGACTTAGAATTTTTTCGCTCGGGCTCCGGAGCGACACGAACGGGGACTTAGAATTTTTTCGCTCGGGCTCCGGAGCGACACGATCGCTCCGTTATTCTACGTTCTCTCGGTCCACGGGCATCAGAGAGCAAAACAGCCTAATAGTTTTAGAGTGCCTCAACGATCAGGAATATGGATCTAACGTTCTCGTTTCGAACCGACGACTTTCGGTTCCGGAGCGACACGAACGCTCCATGATTCTCGATTATCTCGACACAGGTAAGAGACAGAGGAGAACAAGTGTATGGTTTTAGAGAGCCACGAGCACCAGGAATAAGGATCTACCGTTGTCATTTCGTTCCGTCGACATTCGGTTCCGGAGCGACACGAACGGGGATTTAGAATTTTTTCGCTCGGGCTCCGGAGCGACACGAACGGGGACTTAGAATTTTTTCGCTCGGGCTCCGGAGCGACACGATCGCTCCGTTATTCTATGTTCTCTCGGTCCACGGGCATCAGAGAGCAAAACAGCCTAATAGTTTTAGAGTGCCTCAACGATCAGGAATATGGATCTAACGTTCTCGTTTCGAACCGACGACTTTCGGTTCCGGAGCGACACGAACGCTCCATGATTCTCGATTATCTCGACACAGGTAAGAGACAGAGGAGAACAAGTGTATGGTTTTAGAGAGCCACGAGCACCAGGAATAAGGATCTACCGTTGTCCTTTCGTTCCGTCGACATTCGGTTCCGGAGCGACACGAACGGGGACTTAGAATTTTTTCGCTCGGGCTCCGGAGCGACACGAACGGGGACTTAGAATTTTTTCGCTCGGGCTCCGGAGCGACACGATCGCTCCGTTATTCTACGTTCTCTCGGTCCACGGGCATCAGAGTGCAAAACAGCCTAATAGTTTTAGAGTGCCTCAACGATCAGGAATATGGATCTAACGTTCTCGTTTCGAACCGACGACTTTCGGTTCCGGAGCGACACGAACGCTCCATGATTCTCGATTATCAGACAGAGGAGAACAAGTGTATGGTTTTAGAGAGCCACGAGCACCAGGAATAAGGATCTACCGTTGTCCTTTCGTTCCGTCAACATTCGGTTCCGGAGCGACACGAACGGGGACTTAGAATTTTTTCGCTCGGGCTCCGGAGCGACACGAACGGGGACTTAGAATTTTTTCGCTCGGGCTCCGGAGCGACACGATCGCTCCGTTATTCTATGTTCTCTCGGTCCACGGGCATCAGAGAGCAAAACAGCCTAATAGTTTTAGAGTGCCTCAACGATCAGGAATATGGATCTAACGTTCTCGTTTCGAACCGACGACTTTCGGTTCCGGAGCGACACGAACGCTCCATGATTCTCGATTATCTCGACACAGGTAAGAGACAGAGGAGAACAAGTGTATGGTTTTAGAGAGCCACGAGCACCAGGAATAAGGATCTACCGTTGTCCTTTCGTTCCGTCAACATTCGGTTCCGGAGCGACACGAACGGGGACTTAGAATTTTTTCGCTCGGGCTCCGGAGCGACACGAACGGGGACTTAGAATTTTTTCGCTCGGGCTCCGGAGCGACACGATCGCTCCGTTATTCTACGTTCTCTCGGTCTACGGGCATCAGAGAGCAAAACAGCCTAATAGTTTTAGAGTGCCTCAACGATCAGGAATATGGATCTAACGTTCTCGTTTCGAACCGACGACTTTCGGTTCCGGAGCGACACGAACGCTCCATGATTCTCGATTATCTCGACACAGGTAAGAGACAGAGGAGAACAAGTGTATGGTTTTAGAGAGCCACGAGCACCAGGAATAAGGATCTACCGTTGTCATTTCGTTCCGTCGACATTCGGTTCCGGAGCGACACGAACGGGGACTTAGAATTTTTTCGCTCGGGCTCCGGAGCGACACGAACGGGGACTTAGAATTTTTTCGCTCGGGCTCCGGAGCGACACGATCGCTCCGTTATTCTACGTTCTCTCGGTCCACGGGCATCAGAGAGCAAAACAGCCTAATAGTTTTAGAGTGCCTCAACGATCAGGAATATGGATCTAACGTTCTCGTTTCGAACCGACGACTTTCGGTTCCGGAGCGACACGAACGCCCCATGATTCTCGATTATCTCGACACAGGTAAGAGACAGAGGAGAACAAGTGTATGGTTTTAGAGAGCCACGAGCACCAGGAATAAGGATCTACCGTTGTCATTTCGTTCCGTCGACATTCGGTTCCGGAGCGACACGAACGGGGACTTAGAATTTTTTCGCTCGGGCTCCGGAGCGACACGATCGCTCCGTTATTCTACGTTCTCTCGGTCCACGGGCATCAGAGAGCAAAACAGCCTAATAGTTTTAGAGTGCCTCAACGATCAGGAATATGGATCTAACGTTCTCGTTTCGAACCGACGACTTTCGGTTCCGGAGCGACACGAACGCTCCATGATTCTCGATTATCTCGACACAGGTAAGAGACAGAGGAGAACAAGTGTATGGTTTTAGAGAGCCACGAGCACCAGGAATAAGGATCTACCGTTGTCATTTCGTTCCGTCGACATTCGGTTCCGGAGCGACACGAACGGGGACTTGGAATTTTTTCGCTCGGGCTCCGGAGCGACACGATCGCTCCGTTATTCTATGTTCTCTCGGTCCACGGGCATCAGAGAGCAAAACAGCCTAATAGTTTTAGAGTGCCTCAACGATCAGGAATATGGATCTAACGTTCTCGTTTCGAACCGACGACTTTCGGTTCCGGAGCGACACGAACGCTCCATGATTCTCGATTATCTCGACACAGGTAAGAGACAGAGGAGAACAAGTGTATGGTTTTAGAGAGCCACGAGCACCAGGAATAAGGATCTACCGTTGTCATTTCGTTCCGTCGACATTCGGTTCCGGAGCGACACGAACGGGGACTTAGAATTTTTTCGCTCGGGCTCCGGAGCGACACGAACGAGGACTTAGAATTTTTTCGCTCGGGCTCCGGAGCGACACGATCGCTCCGTTATTCTACGTTCTCTCTGTCCACGGGCATCAGAGAGCAAAACAGCCTAATAGTTTTAGAGTGTCTCAACGATCAGGAATATGGATCTAACGTTCTCGTTGCGAACCGACGACTTTCGGTTCCGGAGCGACACGAACGCTCCATGATTCTCGATTATCTCGACACAGGTAAGAGACAGAGGAGAACAAGTGTATGGTTTTAGAGAGCCACGAGCACCAGGAATAAGGATCTACCGTTGTCCTTTCGTTCCGTCAACATTCGGTTCCGGAGCGCCACGAACGGGGACTTAGAATTTTTTCGCTCGGGCTCCGGAGCGACACGAACGGGGACTTAGAATTTTTTCGCTCGGGCTCCGGAGCGACACGATCGCTCCGTTATTCTACGTTCTCTCGGTCCACGGGCATCAGAGTGCAAAACAGCCTAATAGTTTTAGAGTGCCTCAACGATCAGGAATATGGATCTAACGTTCTCGTTTCGAACCGACGACTTTCGGTTCCGGAGCGACACGAACGCTCCATGATTCTCGATTATCTCGACACAGGTAAGAGACAGAGGAGAACAAGTGTATGGTTTTAGAGAGCCACGAGCACCAGGAATAAGGATCTACCGTTGTCCTTTCGTTCCGTCAACATTCGGTTCCGGAGCGACACGAACGGGGACTTAGAATTTTTTCGCTCGGGCTCCGGAGCGACACGAACGGGGACTTAGAATTTTTTCGCTCGGGCTCCGGAGCGACACGATCGCTCCGTTATTCTACGTTCTCTCGGTCCACGGGCATCAGAGAGCAAAACAGCCTAATAGTTTTAGAGTGCCTCAACGATCAGGAATATGGATCTAACGTTCTCGTTTCGAACCGACGACTTTCGGTTCCGGAGCGACACGAACGCTCCATGATTCTCGATTATCTCGACACAGGTAAGAGACAGAGGAGAACAAGTGTATGGTTTTAGAGAGCCACGAGCACCAGGAATAAGGATCTACCGTTGTCATTTCGTTCCGTCGACATTCGGTTCCGGAGCGACACGAACGGGGACTTAGAATTTTTTCGCTCGGGCTCCGGAGCGACACGAACGGGGACTTAGAATTTTTTCGCTCGGGCTCCGGAGCGACACGATCGCTCCGTTATTCTACGTTCTCTCGGTCCACGGGCATCAGAGAGCAAAACAGCCTAATAGTTTTAGAGTGCCTCAACGATCAGGAATATGGATCTAACGTTCTCGTTTCGAACCGACGACTTTCGGTTCCGGAGCGACACGAACGCTCCATGATTCTCGATTATCTCGACACAGGTAAGAGACAGAGGAGAACAAGTGTATGGTTTTAGAGAGCCACGAGCACCAGGAATAAGGATCTACCGTTGTCATTTCGTTCCGTCGACATTCGGTTCCGGAGCGACACGAACGGGGATTTAGAATTTTTTCGCTCGGGCTCCGGAGCGACACGAACGGGGACTTAGAATTTTTTCGCTCGGGCTCCGGAGCGACACGATCGCTCCGTTATTCTATGTTCTCTCGGTCCACGGGCATCAGAGAGCAAAACAGCCTAATAGTTTTAGAGTGCCTCAACGATCAGGAATATGGATCTAACGTTCTCGTTTCGAACCGACGACTTTCGGTTCCGGAGCGACACGAACGCTCCATGATTCTCGATTATCTCGACACAGGTAAGAGACAGAGGAGAACAAGTGTATGGTTTTAGAGAGCCACGAGCACCAGGAATAAGGATCTACCGTTGTCCTTTCGTTCCGTCGACATTCGGTTCCGGAGCGACACGAACGGGGACTTAGAATTTTTTCGCTCGGGCTCCGGAGCGACACGAACGGGGACTTAGAATTTTTTCGCTCGGGCTCCGGAGCGACACGATCGCTCCGTTATTCTACGTTCTCTCGGTCCACGGGCATCAGAGTGCAAAACAGCCTAATAGTTTTAGAGTGCCTCAACGATCAGGAATATGGATCTAACGTTCTCGTTTCGAACCGACGACTTTCGGTTCCGGAGCGACACGAACGCTCCATGATTCTCGATTATCTCGACACAGGTAAGAGACAGAGGAGAACAAGTGTATGGTTTTAGAGAGCCACGAGCACCAGGAATAAGGATCTACCGTTGTCCTTTCGTTCCGTCAACATTCGGTTCCGGAGCGACACGAACGGGGACTTAGAATTTTTTCGCTCGGGCTCCGGAGCGACACGAACGGGGACTTAGAATTTTTTCGCTCGGGCTCCGGAGCGACACGATCGCTCCGTTATTCTATGTTCTCTCGGTCCACGGGCATCAGAGAGCAAAACAGCCTAATAGTTTTAGAGTGCCTCAACGATCAGGAATATGGATCTAACGTTCTCGTTTCGAACCGACGACTTTCGGTTCCGGAGCGACACGAACGCTCCATGATTCTCGATTATCTCGACACAGGTAAGAGACAGAGGAGAACAAGTGTATGGTTTTAGAGAGCCACGAGCACCAGGAATAAGGATCTACCGTTGTCCTTTCGTTCCGTCAACATTCGGTTCCGGAGCGACACGAACGGGGACTTAGAATTTTTTCGCTCGGGCTCCGGAGCGACACGAACGGGGACTTAGAATTTTTTCGCTCGGGCTCCGGAGCGACACGATCGCTCCGTTATTCTACGTTCTCTCGGTCTACGGGCATCAGAGAGCAAAACAGCCTAATAGTTTTAGAGTGCCTCAACGATCAGGAATATGGATCTAACGTTCTCGTTTCGAACCGACGACTTTCGGTTCCGGAGCGACACGAACGCTCCATGATTCTCGATTATCTCGACACAGGTAAGAGACAGAGGAGAACAAGTGTATGGTTTTAGAGAGCCACGAGCACCAGGAATAAGGATCTACCGTTGTCATTTCGTTCCGTCGACATTCGGTTCCGGAGCGACACGAACGGGGACTTAGAATTTTTTCGCTCGGGCTCCGGAGCGACACGAACGGGGACTTAGAATTTTTTCGCTCGGGCTCCGGAGCGACACGATCGCTCCGTTATTCTACGTTCTCTCGGTCCACGGGCATCAGAGAGCAAAACAGCCTAATAGTTTTAGAGTGCCTCAACGATCAGGAATATGGATCTAACGTTCTCGTTTCGAACCGACGACTTTCGGTTCCGGAGCGACACGAACGCCCCATGATTCTCGATTATCTCGACACAGGTAAGAGACAGAGGAGAACAAGTGTATGGTTTTAGAGAGCCACGAGCACCAGGAATAAGGATCTACCGTTGTCATTTCGTTCCGTCGACATTCGGTTCCGGAGCGACACGAACGGGGACTTAGAATTTTTTCGCTCGGGCTCCGGAGCGACACGATCGCTCCGTTATTCTACGTTCTCTCGGTCCACGGGCATCAGAGAGCAAAACAGCCTAATAGTTTTAGAGTGCCTCAACGATCAGGAATATGGATCTAACGTTCTCGTTTCGAACCGACGACTTTCGGTTCCGGAGCGACACGAACGCTCCATGATTCTCGATTATCTCGACACAGGTAAGAGACAGAGGAGAACAAGTGTATGGTTTTAGAGAGCCACGAGCACCAGGAATAAGGATCTACCGTTGTCATTTCGTTCCGTCGACATTCGGTTCCGGAGCGACACGAACGGGGACTTAGAATTTTTTCGCTCGGGCTCCGGAGCGACACGAACGGGGACTTAGAATTTTTTCGCTCGGGCTCCGGAGCGACACGATCGCTCCGTTATTCTACGTTCTCTCGGTCCACGGGCATCAGAGAGCAAAACAGCCTAATAGTTTTAGAGTGCCTCAACGATCAGGAATATGGATCTAACGTTCTCGTTTCGAACCGACGACTTTCGGTTCCGGAGCGACACGAACGCTCCATGATTCTCGATTATCTCGACACAGGTAAGAGACAGAGGAGAACAAGTGTATGGTTTTAGAGAGCCACGAGCACCAGGAATAAGGATCTACCGTTGTCATTTCGTTCCGTCGACATTCGGTTCCGGAGCGACACGAACGGGGATTTAGAATTTTTTCGCTCGGGCTCCGGAGCGACACGAACGGGGACTTAGAATTTTTTCGCTCGGGCTCCGGAGCGACACGATCGCTCCGTTATTCTATGTTCTCTCGGTCCACGGGCATCAGAGAGCAAAACAGCCTAATAGTTTTAGAGTGCCTCAACGATCAGGAATATGGATCTAACGTTCTCGTTTCGAACCGACGACTTTCGGTTCCGGAGCGACACGAATGCTCCATGATTCTCGATTATCTCGACACAGGTAAGAGACAGAGGAGAACAAGTGTATGGTTTTAGAGAGCCACGAGCACCAGGAATAAGGATCTACCGTTGTCCTTTCGTTCCGTCAACATTCGGTTCCGGAGCGACACGAACGGGGACTTAGAATTTTTTCGCTCGGGCTCCGGAGCGACACGAACGGGGACTTAGAATTTTTTCGCTCGGGCTCCGGAGCGACACGATCGCTCCGTTATTCTACGTTCTCTCGGTCCACGGGCATCAGAGAGCAAAACAGCCTAATAGTTTTAGAGTGCCTCAACGATCAGGAATATGGATCTAACGTTCTCGTTTCGAACCGACGACTTTCGGTTCCGGAGCGACACGAACGCTCCATGATTCTCGATTATCTCGACACAGGTAAGAGACAGAGGAGAACAAGTGTATGGTTTTAGAGAGCCACGAGCACCAGGAATAAGGATCTACCGTTGTCATTTCGTTCCGTCGACATTCGGTTCCGGAGCGACACGAACGGGGACTTAGAATTTTTTCGCTCGGGCTCCGGAGCGACACGAACGGGGACTTAGAATTTTTTCGCTCGGGCTCCGGAGCGACACGATCGCTCCGTTATTCTACGTTCTCTCGGTCCACGGGCATCAGAGAGCAAAACAGCCTAATAGTTTTAGAGTGCTTCAACGATCAGGAATATGGATCTAACGTTCTCGTTTCGAACCGACGACTTTCGGTTCCGGAGCGACACGAACGCTCCATGATTCTCGATTATCTCGACACAGGTAAGAGACAGAGGAGAACAAGTGTATGGTTTTAGAGAGCCACGAGCACCAGGAATAAGGATCTACCGTTGTCATTTCGTTCCGTCGACATTCGGTTCCGGAGCGACACGAACGGGGACTTAGAATTTTTTCGCTCGGGCTCCGGAGCGACACGAACGGGGACTTAGAATTTTTTCGCTCGGGCTCCGGAGCGACACGATCGCTCCGTTATTCTACGTTCTCTCGGTCCACGGGCATCAGAGAGCAAAACAGCCTAATAGTTTTAGAGTGCCTCAACGATCAGGAATATGGATCTAACGTTCTCGTTTCGAACCGACGACTTTCGGTTCCGGAGCGACACGAACGCTCCATGATTCTCGATTATCTCGACACAGGTAAGAGACAGAGGAGAACAAGTGTATGGTTTTAGAGAGCCACGAGCACCAGGAATAAGGATCTACCGTTGTCATTTCGTTCCGTCGACATTCGGTTCCGGAATGACACGAACGGGGACTTAGAATTTTTTCGCTCGGGCTCCGGAGCGACACGAACGAGGACTTAGAATTTTTTCGCTCGGGCTCCGGAGCGACACGATCGCTCCGTTATTCTACGTTCTCTCTGTCCACGGGCATCAGAGAGCAAAACAGCCTAATAGTTTTAGAGTGTCTCAACGATCAGGAATATGGATCTAACGTTCTCGTTGCGAACCGACGACTTTCGGTTCCGGAGCGACACGAACGCTCCATGATTCTCGATTATCTCGACACGGGTAAGAGACAGAGGAGAACAAGTGTATGGTTTTAGAGAGCCACGAGCACCAGGAATAAGGATCTACCGTTGTCCTTTCGTTCCGTCAACATTCGGTTCCGGAGCGCCACGAACGGGGACTTAGAATTTTTTCGCTCGGGCTCCGGAGCGCCACGAACGGGGACTTAGAATTTTTTCGCTCGGGCTCCGGAGCGACACGATCGCTCCGTTATTCTACGTTCTCTCGGTCCACGGGCATCAGAGTGCAAAACAGCCTAATAGTTTTAGAGTGCCTCAACGATCAGGAATATGGATCTAACGTTCTCGTTTCGAACCGACGACTTTCGGTTCCGGAGCGACACGAACGCTCCATGATTCTCGATTATCTCGACACAGGTAAGAGACAGAGGAGAACAAGTGTATGGTTTTAGAGAGCCACGAGCACCAGGAATAAGGATCTACCGTTGTCCTTTCGTTCCGTCAACATTCGGTTCCGGAGCGACACGAACGGGGACTTAGAATTTTTTCGCTCGGGCTCCGGAGCGACACGAACGGGGACTTAGAATTTTTTCGCTCGGGCTCCGGAGCGACACGATCGCTCCGTTATTCTACGTTCTCTCGGTCCACGGGCATCAGAGAGCAAAACAGCCTAATAGTTTTAGAGTGCCTCAACGATCAGGAATATGGATCTAACGTTCTCGTTTCGAACCGACGACTTTCGGTTCCGGAGCGACACGAACGCTCCATGATTCTCGATTATCTCGACACAGGTAAGAGACAGAAGAGAACAAGTGTATGGTTTTAGAGAGCCACGAGCACCAGGAATAAGGATCTACCGTTGTCATTTCGTTCCGTCGACATTCGGTTCCGGAGCGACACGAACGGGGACTTAGAATTTTTTCGCTCGGGCTCCGGAGCGACACGAACGGGGACTTAGAATTTTTTCGCTCGGGCTCCGGAGCGACACGATCGCTCCGTTATTCTACGTTCTCTCGGTCCACGGGCATCAGAGAGCAAAACAGCCTAATAGTTTTAGAGTGCCTCAACGATCAGGAATATGGATCTAACGTTCTCGTTTCGAACCGACGACTTTCGGTTCCGGAGCGACACGAACGCTCCATGATTCTCGATTATCTCGACACAGGTAAGAGACAGAGGAGAACAAGTGTATGGTTTTAGAGAGCCACGAGCACCAGGAATAAGGATCTACCGTTGTCATTTCGTTCCGTCGACATTCGGTTCCGGAGCGACACGAACGGGGATTTAGAATTTTTTCGCTCGGGCTCCGGAGCGACACGAACGGGGACTTAGAATTTTTTCGCTCGGGCTCCGGAGCGACACGATCGCTCCGTTATTCTATGTTCTCTCGGTCCACGGGCATCAGAGAGCAAAACAGCCTAATAGTTTTAGAGTGCCTCAACGATCAGGAATATGGATCTAACGTTCTCGTTTCGAACCGACGACTTTCGGTTCCGGAGCGACACGAACGCTCCATGATTCTCGATTATCTCGACACAGGTAAGAGACAGAGGAGAACAAGTGTATGGTTTTAGAGAGCCACGAGCACCAGGAATAAGGATCTACCGTTGTCCTTTCGTTCCGTCGACATTCGGTTCCGGAGCGACACGAACGGGGACTTAGAATTTTTTCGCTCGGGCTCCGGAGCGACACGAACGGGGACTTAGAATTTTTTCGCTCGGGCTCCGGAGCGACACGATCGCTCCGTTATTCTACGTTCTCTCGGTCCACGGGCATCAGAGTGCAAAACAGCCTAATAGTTTTAGAGTGCCTCAACGATCAGGAATATGGATCTAACGTTCTCGTTTCGAACCGACGACTTTCGGTTCCGGAGCGACACGAACGCTCCATGATTCTCGATTATCTCGACACAGGTAAGAGACAGAGGAGAACAAGTGTATGGTTTTAGAGAGCCACGAGCACCAGGAATAAGGATCTACCGTTGTCCTTTCGTTCCGTCAACATTCGGTTCCGGAGCGACACGAACGGGGACTTAGAATTTTTTCGCTCGGGCTCCGGAGCGACACGAACGGGGACTTAGAATTTTTTCGCTCGGGCTCCGGAGCGACACGATCGCTCCGTTATTCTACGTTCTCTCGGTCCACGGGCATCAGAGAGCAAAACAGCCTAATAGTTTTAGAGTGCCTCAACGATCAGGAATATGGATCTAACGTTCTCGTTTCGAACCGACGACTTTCGGTTCCGGAGCGACACGAACGCTCCATGATTCTCGATTATCTCGACACAGGTAAGAGACAGAGGAGAACAAGTGTATGGTTTTAGAGAGCCACGAGCACCAGGAATAAGGATCTACCGTTGTCCTTTCGTTCCGTCAACATTCGGTTCCGGAGCGACACGAACGGGGGACTTAGAATTTTTTCGCTCGGGCTCCGGAGCGACACGAACGGGGACTTAGAATTTTTTCGCTCGGGCTCCGGAGCGACACGATCGCTCCGTTATTCTACGTTCTCTCGGTCCACGGGCATCAGAGAGCAAAACAGCCTAATAGTTTTAGAGTGCTTCAACGATCAGGAATATGGATCTAACGTTCTCGTTTCGAACCGACGACTTTCGGTTCCGGAGCGACACGAACGCTCCATGATTCTCGATTATCTCGACACAGGTAAGAGACAGAGGAGAACAAGTGTATGGTTTTAGAGAGCCACGAGCACCAGGAATAAGGATCTACCGTTGTCATTTCGTTCCGTCGACATTCGGTTCCGGAGCGACACGAACGGGGACTTAGAATTTTTTCGCTCGGGCTCCGGAGCGACACGAACGGGGACTTAGAATTTTTTCGCTCGGGCTCCGGAGCGACACGATCGCTCCGTTATTCTACGTTCTCTCGGTCCACGGGCATCAGAGAGCAAAACAGCCTAATAGTTTTAGAGTGCCTCAACGATCAGGAATATGGATCTAACGTTCTCGTTTCGAACCGACGACTTTCGGTTCCGGAGCGACACGAACGCTCCATGATTCTCGATTATCTCGACACAGGTAAGAGACAGAGGAGAACAAGTGTATGGTTTTAGAGAGCCACGAGCACCAGGAATAAGGATCTACCGTTGTCATTTCGTTCCGTCGACATTCGGTTCCGGAATGACACGAACGGGGACTTAGAATTTTTTCGCTCGGGCTCCGGAGCGACACGAACGAGGACTTAGAATTTTTTCGCTCGGGCTCCGGAGCGACACGATCGCTCCGTTATTCTACGTTCTCTCTGTCCACGGGCATCAGAGAGCAAAACAGCCTAATAGTTTTAGAGTGTCTCAACGATCAGGAATATGGATCTAACGTTCTCGTTGCGAACCGACGACTTTCGGTTCCGGAGCGACACGAACGCTCCATGATTCTCGATTATCTCGACACGGGTAAGAGACAGAGGAGAACAAGTGTATGGTTTTAGAGAGCCACGAGCACCAGGAATAAGGATCTACCGTTGTCCTTTCGTTCCGTCAACATTCGGTTCCGGAGCGCCACGAACGGGGACTTAGAATTTTTTCGCTCGGGCTCCGGAGCGCCACGAACGGGGACTTAGAATTTTTTCGCTCGGGCTCCGGAGCGACACGATCGCTCCGTTATTCTACGTTCTCTCGGTCCACGGGCATCAGAGTGCAAAACAGCCTAATAGTTTTAGAGTGCCTCAACGATCAGGAATATGGATCTAACGTTCTCGTTTCGAACCGACGACTTTCGGTTCCGGAGCGACACGAACGCTCCATGATTCTCGATTATCTCGACACAGGTAAGAGACAGAGGAGAACAAGTGTATGGTTTTAGAGAGCCACGAGCACCAGGAATAAGGATCTACCGTTGTCCTTTCGTTCCGTCAACATTCGGTTCCGGAGCGACACGAACGGGGACTTAGAATTTTTTCGCTCGGGCTCCGGAGCGACACGAACGGGGACTTAGAATTTTTTCGCTCGGGCTCCGGAGCGACACGATCGCACCGTTATTCTACGTTCTCTCGGTCCACGGGCATCAGAGAGCAAAACAGCCTAATAGTTTTAGAGTGCCTCAACGATCAGGAATATGGATCTAACGTTCTCGTTTCGAACCGACGACTTTCGGTTCCGGAGCGACACGAACGCTCCATGATTCTCGATTATCTCGACACAGGTAAGAGACAGAAGAGAACAAGTGTATGGTTTTAGAGAGCCACGAGCACCAGGAATAAGGATCTACCGTTGTCATTTCGTTCCGTCGACATTCGGTTCCGGAGCGACACGAACGGGGACTTAGAATTTTTTCGCTCGGGCTCCGGAGCGACACGAACGGGGACTTAGAATTTTTTCGCTCGGGCTCCGGAGCGACACGATCGCTCCGTTATTCTACGTTCTCTCGGTCCACGGGCATCAGAGAGCAAAACAGCCTAATAGTTTTAGAGTGCCTCAACGATCAGGAATATGGATCTAACGTTCTCGTTTCGAACCGACGACTTTCGGTTCCGGAGCGACACGAACGCTCCATGATTCTCGATTATCTCGACACAGGTAAGAGACAGAGGAGAACAAGTGTATGGTTTTAGAGAGCCACGAGCACCAGGGATAAGGATCTACCGTTGTCATTTCGTTCCGTCGACATTCGGTTCCGGAGCGACACGAACGGGGATTTAGAATTTTTTCGCTCGGGCTCCGGAGCGACACGAACGGGGACTTAGAATTTTTTCGCTCGGGCTCCGGAGCGACACGATCGCTCCGTTATTCTATGTTCTCTCGGTCCACGGGCATCAGAGAGCAAAACAGCCTAATAGTTTTAGAGTGCCTCAACGATCAGGAATATGGATCTAACGTTCTCGTTTCGAACCGACGACTTTCGGTTCCGGAGCGACACGAACGCTCCATGATTCTCGATTATCTCGACACAGGTAAGAGACAGAGGAGAACAAGTGTATGGTTTTAGAGAGCCACGAGCACCAGGAATAAGGATCTACCGTTGTCCTTTCGTTCCGTCGACATTCGGTTCCGGAGCGACACGAACGGGGACTTAGAATTTTTTCGCTCGGGCTCCGGAGCGACACGAACGGGGACTTAGAATTTTTCGCTCGGGCTCCGGAGCGACACGATCGCTCCGTTATTCTACGTTCTCTCGGTCCACGGGCATCAGAGTGCAAAACAGCCTAATAGTTTTAGAGTGCCTCAACGATCAGGAATATGGATCTAACGTTCTCGTTTCGAACCGACGACTTTCGGTTCCGGAGCGACACGAACGCTCCATGATTCTCGATTATCTCGACACAGGTAAGAGACAGAGGAGAACAAGTGTATGGTTTTAGAGAGCCACGAGCACCAGGAATAAGGATCTACCGTTGTCCTTTCGTTCCGTCAACATTCGGTTCCGGAGCGACACGAACGGGGGACTTAGAATTTTTTCGCTCGGGCTCCGGAGCGACACGAACGGGGACTTAGAATTTTTTCGCTCGGGCTCCGGAGCGACACGATCGCTCCGTTATTCTACGTTCTCTCGGTCCACGGGCATCAGAGAGCAAAACAGCCTAATAGTTTTAGAGTGCCTCAACGATCAGGAATATGGATCTAACGTTCTCGTTTCGAACCGACGACTTTCGGTTGCGGAGCGACACGAACGCTCCATGATTCTCGATTATCTCGACACAGGTAAGAGACAGAGGAGAACAAGTGTATGGTTTTAGAGAGCCACGAGCACCAGGAATAAGGATCTACCGTTGTCCTTTCGTTCCGTCAACATTCGGTTCCGGAGCGACACGAACGGGGGACTTAGAATTTTTTCGCTCGGGCTCCGGAGCGACACGAACGGGGACTTAGAATTTTTTCGCTCGGGCTCCGGAGCGACACGATCGCTCCGTTATTCTACGTTCTCTCGGTCCACGGGCATCAGAGAGCAAAACAGCCTAATAGTTTTAGAGTGCCTCAACGATCAGGAATATGGATCTAACGTTCTCGCTTCGAACCGACGACTTTCGGTTCCGGAGCGACACGAACGCTCCATGATTCTCGATTATCTCGACACAGGTAAGAGACAGAGGAGAACAAGTGTATGGTTTTAGAGAGCCACGAGCACCAGGAATAAGGATCTACCGTTGTCATTTCGTTCCGTCGACATTCGGTTCCGGAGCGACACGAACGGGGACTTAGAATTTTTTCGCTCGGGCTCCGGAGCGACACGATCGCTCCGTTATTCTACGTTCTCTCGGTCCACGGGCATCAGAGAGCAAAACAGCCTAATAGTTTTAGAGTGCCTCAACGATCAGGAATATGGATCTAACGTTCTCGTTTCGAACCGACGACTTTCGGTTCCGGAGCGACACGAACGCTCCATGATTCTCGATTATCTCGACACAGGTAAGAGACAGAGGAGAACAAGTGTATGGTTTTAGAGAGCCACGAGCACCAGGAATAAGGATCTACCGTTGTCATTTCGTTCCGTCGACATTCGGTTCCGGAGCGACACGAACGGGGATTTAGAATTTTTTCGCTCGGGCTCCGGAGCGACACGAACGGGGACTTAGAATTTTTTCGCTCGGGCTCCGGAGCGACACGATCGCTCCGTTATTCTATGTTCTCTCGGTCCACGGGCATCAGAGAGCAAAACAGCCTAATAGTTTTAGAGTGCCTCAACGATCAGGAATATGGATCTAACGTTCTCGTTTCGAACCGACGACTTTCGGTTCCGGAGCGACACGAACGCTCCATGATTCTCGATTATCTCGACACAGGTAAGAGACAGAGGAGAACAAGTGTATGGTTTTAGAGAGCCACGAGCACCAGGAATAAGGATCTACCGTTGTCCTTTCGTTCCGTCAACATTCGGTTCCGGAGCGACACGAACGGGGACTTAGAATTTTTTCGCTCGGGCTCCGGAGCGACACGAACGGGGACTTAGAATTTTTTCGCTCGGGCTCCGGAGCGACACGATCGCTCCGTTATTCTACGTTCTCTCGGTCCACGGGCATCAGAGAGCAAAACAGCCTAATAGTTTTAGAGTGCCTCAACGATCAGGAATATGGATCTAACGTTCTCGTTTCGAACCGACGACTTTCGGTTCCGGAGCGACACGAACGCTCCATGATTCTCGATTATCTCGACACAGGTAAGAGACAGAGGAGAACAAGTGTATGGTTTTAGAGAGCCACGAGCACCAAGAATAAGGATCTACCGTTGTCATTTCGTTCCGTCGACATTCGGTTCCGGAGCGACACGAACGGGGACTTAGAATTTTTTCGCTCGGGCTCCGGAGCGACACGAACGGGGACTTAGAATTTTTTCGCTCGGGCTCCGGAGCGACACGATCGCTCCGTTATTCTACGTTCTCTCGGTCCACGGGCATCAGAGAGCAAAACAGCCTAATAGTTTTAGAGTGCCTCAACGATCAGGAATATGGATCTAACGTTCTCGTTTCGAACCGACGACTTTCGGTTCCGGAGCGACACGAACGCTCCATGATTCTCGATTATCTCGACACAGGTAAGAGACAGAGGAGAACAAGTGTATGGTTTTAGAGAGCCACGAGCACCAGGAATAAGGATCTACCGTTGTCATTTCGTTCCGTCGACATTCGGTTCCGGAGCGACACGAACGGGGACTTAGAATTTTTTCGCTCGGGCTCCGGAGCGACACGAACGGGGACTTGGAATTTTTTCGCTCGGGCTCCGGAGCGACACGATCGCTCCGTTATTCTACGTTCTCTCGGTCCACGGGCATCAGAGAGCAAAACAGCCTAATAGTTTTAGAGTGCCTTAACGATCAGGAATATGGATCTAACGTTCTCGTTTCGAACCGACGACTTTCGGTTCCGGAGCGACACGAACGCTCCATGATTCTCGATTATCTCGACACAGGTAAGAGACAGAGGAGAACAAGTGTATGGTTTTAGAGAGCCACGAGCACCAGGAATAAGGATCTACCGTTGTCATTTCGTTCCGTCGACATTCGGTTCCGGAGCGACACGAACGGTGACTTAGAATTTTTTCGCTCGGGCTCCGGAGCGACACGATCGCTCCGTTATTCTACGTTCTCTCGGTCCACGGGCATCAGAGAGCAAAACAGCCTAATAGTTTTAGAGTGCCTCAACGATCAGGAATATGGATCTAACGTTCTCGTTTCGAACCGACGACTTTCGGTTCCGGAGCGACACGAACGCTCCATGATTCTCGATTATCTCGACACAGGTAAGAGACAGAGGAGAACAAGTGTATGGTTTTAGAGAGCCACGAGCACCAGGAATAAGGATCTACCGTTGTCATTTCGTTCCGTCGACATTCGGTTCCGGAGCGACACGAACGGGGACTTAGAATTTTTTCGCTCGGGCTCCGGAGCGACACGAACGGGGACTTAGAATTTTTTCGCTCGGGCTCCGGAGCGACACGATCGCTCCGTTATTCTACGTTCTCTCGGTCCACGGGCATCAGAGAGCAAAACAGCCTAATAGTTTTAGAGTGCCTCAACGATCAGGAATATGGATCTAACGTTCTCGTTTCGAACCGACGACTTTCGGTTCCGGAGCGACACGAACGCTCCATGATTCTCGATTATCTCGACACAGGTAAGAGACAGAGGAGAACAAGTGTATGGTTTTAGAGAGCCACGAGCACCAGGAATAAGGATCTACCGTTGTCATTTCGTTCCGTCGACATTCGGTTCCGGAGCGACACGAACGGGGACTTAGAATTTTTTCGCTCGGGCTCCGGAGCGACACGAACGGGGACTTAGAATTTTTTCGCTCGGGCTCCGGAGCGACACGATCGCTCCGTTATTCTACGTTCTCTCGGTCCACGGGCATCAGAGAGCAAAACAGCCTAATAGTTTTAGAGTGCCTCAACGATCAGGAATATGGATCTAACGTTCTCGTTTCGAACCGACGACTTTCGGTTCCGGAGCGACACGAACGCTCCATGATTCTCGATTATCTCGACACAGGTAAGAGACAGAGGAGAACAAGTGTATGGTTTTAGAGAGCCACGAGCACCAGGAATAAGGATCTACCGTTGTCCTTTCGTTCCGTCGACATTCGGTTCCGGAGCGACACGAACGGGGACTTAGAATTTTTTCGCTCGGGCTCCGGAGCGACACGAACGGGGACTTAGAATTTTTTCGCTCGGGCTCCGGAGCGACACGATCGCTCCGTTATTCTACGTTCTCTCGGTCCACGGGCATCAGAGTGCAAAACAGCCTAATAGTTTTAGAGTGCCTCAACGATCAGGAATATGGATCTAACGTTCTCGTTTCGAACCGACGACTTTCGGTTCCGGAGCGACACGAACGCTCCATGATTCTCGATTATCTCGACACAGGTAAGAGACAGAGGAGAACAAGTGTATGGTTTTAGAGAGCCACGAGCACCAGGAATAAGGATCTACCGTTGTCCTTTCGTTCCGTCAACATTCGGTTCCGGAGCGACACGAACGGGGACTTAGAATTTTTTCGCTCGGGCTCCGGAGCGACACGAACGGGGACTTAGAATTTTTTCGCTCGGGCTCCGGAGCGACACGATCGCTCCGTTATTCTACGTTCTCTCGGTCCACGGGCATCAGAGAGCAAAACAGCCTAATAGTTTTAGAGTGCCTCAACGATCAGGAATATGGATCTAACGTTCTCGTTTCGAACCGACGACTTTCGGTTCCGGAGCGACACGAACGCTCCATGATTCTCGATTATCTCGACACAGGTAAGAGACAGAGGAGAACAAGTGTATGGTTTTAGAGAGCCACGAGCACCAGGAATAAGGATCTACCGTTGTCCTTTCGTTCCGTCAACATTCGGTTCCGGAGCGACACGAACGGGGACTTAGAATTTTTTCGCTCGGGCTCCGGAGCGACACGAACGGGGACTTAGAATTTTTTCGCTCGGGCTCCGGAGCGACACGATCGCTCCGTTATTCTACGTTCTCTCGGTCCACGGGCATCAGAGAGCAAAACAGCCTAATAGTTTTAGAGTGCCTCAACGATCAGGAATATGGATCTAACGTTCTCGTTTCGAACCGACGACTTTCGGTTCCGGAGCGACACGAACGCTCCATGATTCTCGATTATCTCGACACAGGTAAGAGACAGAGGAGAACAAGTGTATGGTTTTAGAGAGCCACGAGCACCAGGAATAAGGATCTACCGTTGTCATTTCGTTCCGTCGACATTCGGTTCCGGAGCGACACGAACGGGGACTTAGAATTTTTTCGCTCGGGCTCCGGAGCGACACGATCGCTCCGTTATTCTACGTTCTCTCGGTCCACGGGCATCAGAGAGCAAAACAGCCTAATAGTTTTAGAGTGCCTCAACGATCAGGAATATGGATCTAACGTTCTCGTTTCGAACCGACGACTTTCGGTTCCGGAGCGACACGAACGCTCCATGATTCTCGATTATCTCGACACAGGTAAGAGACAGAGGAGAACAAGTGTATGGTTTTAGAGAGCCACGAGCACCAGGAATAAGGATCTACCGTTGTCATTTCGTTCCGTCGACATTCGGTTCCGGAGCGACACGAACGGGGATTTAGAATTTTTTCGCTCGGGCTCCGGAGCGACACGAACGGGGACTTAGAATTTTTTCGCTCGGGCTCCGGAGCGACACGATCGCTCCGTTATTCTATGTTCTCTCGGTCCACGGGCATCAGAGAGCAAAACAGCCTAATAGTTTTAGAGTGCCTCAACGATCAGGAATATGGATCTAACGTTCTCGTTTCGAACCGACGACTTTCGGTTCCGGAGCGACACGAACGCTCCATGATTCTCGATTATCTCGACACAGGTAAGAGACAGAGGAGAACAAGTGTATGGTTTTAGAGAGCCACGAGCACCAGGAATAAGGATCTACCGTTGTCCTTTCGTTCCGTCAACATTCGGTTCCGGAGCGACACGAACGGGGACTTAGAATTTTTTCGCTCGGGCTCCGGAGCGACACGAACGGGGACTTAGAATTTTTTCGCTCGGGCTCCGGAGCGACACGATCGCTCCGTTATTCTACGTTCTCTCGGTCCACGGGCATCAGAGAGCAAAACAGCCTAATAGTTTTAGAGTGCCTCAACGATCAGGAATATGGATCTAACGTTCTCGTTTCGAACCGACGACTTTCGGTTCCGGAGCGACACGAACGCTCCATGATTCTCGATCATCTCGACACAGGTAAGAGACAGAGGAGAACAAGTGTATGGTTTTAGAGAGCCACGAACACCAGGAATAAGGATCTACCGTTGTCCTTTCGTTCCGTCAACATTCGGTTCCGGAGCGACACGAACGGGGACTTAGAATTTTTTCGCTCGGGCTCCGGAGCGACACGAACGGGGACTTAGAATTTTTTCGCTCGGGTTCCGGAGCGACACGATCGCTCCGTTATTCTACGTTCTCTCGGTCCACGGGCATCAGAGAGCAAAACAGCCTAATAGTTTTAGAGTGCCTCAACGATCAGGAATATGGATCTAACGTTCTCGTTTCGAACCGACGACTTTCGGTTCCGGAGCGACACGAACGCTCCATGATTCTCGATTATCTCGACACAGGTAAGAGACAGAGGAGAACAAGTGTATGGTTTTAGAGAGCCACGAGCACCAGGAATAAGGATCTACCGTTGTCATTTCGTTCCGTCGACATTCGGTTCCGGAGCGACACGAACGGGGACTTAGAATTTTTTCGCTCGGGCTCCGGAGCGACACGAACGGGGACTTAGAATTTTTTCGCTCGGGCTCCGGAGCGACACGATCGCTCCGTTATTCTACGTTCTCTCGGTCCACGGGCATCAGAGAGCAAAACAGCCTAATAGTTTTAGAGTGCCTCAACGATCAGGAATATGGATCTAACGTTCTCGTTTCGAACCGACGACTTTCGGTTCCGGAGCGACACGAACGCTCCATGATTCTCGATTATCTCGACACAGGTAAGAGACAGAGGAGAACAAGTGTATGGTTTTAGAGAGCCACGAGCACCAAGAATAAGGATCTACCGTTGTCATTTCGTTCCGTCGACATTCGGTTCCGGAGCGACACGAACGGGGACTTAGAATTTTTTCGCTCGGGCTCCGGAGCGACACGAACGGGGACTTAGAATTTTTTCGCTCGGGCTCCGGAGCGACACGATCGCTCCGTTATTCTACGTTCTCTCGGTCCACGGGCATCAGAGAGCAAAACAGCCTAATAGTTTTAGAGTGCCTCAACGATCAGGAATATGGATCTAACGTTCTCGTTTCGAACCGACGACTTTCGGTTCCGGAGCGACACGAACGCTCCATGATTCTCGATTATCTCGACACAGGTAAGAGACAGAGGAGAACAAGTGTATGGTTTTAGAGAGCCACGAGCACCAGGAATAAGGATCTACCGTTGTCATTTCGTTCCGTCGACATTCGGTTCCGGAGCGACACGAACGGGGACTTAGAATTTTTTCGCTCGGGCTCCGGAGCGACACGAACGGGGACTTGGAATTTTTTCGCTCGGGCTCCGGAGCGACACGATCGCTCCGTTATTCTACGTTCTCTCGGTCCACGGGCATCAGAGAGCAAAACAGCCTAATAGTTTTAGAGTGCCTTAACGATCAGGAATATGGATCTAACGTTCTCGTTTCGAACCGACGACTTTCGGTTCCGGAGCGACACGAACGCTCCATGATTCTCGATTATCTCGACACAGGTAAGAGACAGAGGAGAACAAGTGTATGGTTTTAGAGAGCCACGAGCACCAGGAATAAGGATCTACCGTTGTCATTTCGTTCCGTCGACATTCGGTTCCGGAGCGACACGAACGGTGACTTAGAATTTTTTCGCTCGGGCTCCGGAGCGACACGATCGCTCCGTTATTCTACGTTCTCTCGGTCCACGGGCATCAGAGAGCAAAACAGCCTAATAGTTTTAGAGTGCCTCAACGATCAGGAATATGGATCTAACGTTCTCGTTTCGAACCGACGACTTTCGGTTCCGGAGCGACACGAACGCTCCATGATTCTCGATTATCTCGACACAGGTAAGAGACAGAGGAGAACAAGTGTATGGTTTTAGAGAGCCACGAGCACCAGGAATAAGGATCTACCGTTGTCATTTCGTTCCGTCGACATTCGGTTCCGGAGCGACACGAACGGGGACTTAGAATTTTTTCGCTCGGGCTCCGGAGCGACACGAACGGGGACTTAGAATTTTTTCGCTCGGGCTCCGGAGCGACACGATCGAACCGTTATTCTACGTTCTCTCTGTCCACGGGCATCAGAGAGCAAAACAGCCTAATAGTTTTAGAGTGTCTCAACGATCAGGAATATGGATCTAACGTTCTCGTTGCGAACCGACGACTTTCGGTTCCGGAGCGACACGAACGCTCCATGATTCTCGATTATCTCGACACAGGTAAGAGACAGAGGAGAACAAGTGTATGGTTTTAGAGAGCCACGAACACCAGGAATAAGGATCTACCGTTGTCCTTTCGTTCCGTCAACATTCGGTTCCGGAGCGACACGAACGGGGACTTAGAATTTTTTCGCTCGGGCTCCGGAGCGACACGAACGGGGACTTAGAATTTTTTCGCTCGGGTTCCGGAGCGACACGATCGCTCCGTTATTCTACGTTCTCTCGGTCCACGGGCATCAGAGAGCAAAACAGCCTAATAGTTTTAGAGTGCCTCAACGATCAGGAATATGGATCTAACGTTCTCGTTTCGAACCGACGACTTTCGGTTCCGGAGCGACACGAACGCTCCATGATTCTCGATTATCTCGACACAGGTAAGAGACAGAGGAGAACAAGTGTATGGTTTTAGAGAGCCACGAGCACCAGGAATAAGGATCTACCGTTGTCATTTCGTTCCGTCGACATTCGGTTCCGGAGCGACACGAACGGTGACTTAGAATTTTTTCGCTCGGGCTCCGGAGCGACACGATCGCTCCGTTATTCTACGTTCTCTCGGTCCACGGGCATCAGAGAGCAAAACAGCCTAATAGTTTTAGAGTGCCTCAACGATCAGGAATATGGATCTAACGTTCTCGTTTCGAACCGACGACTTTCGGTTCCGGAGCGACACGAACGCTCCATGATTCTCGATTATCTCGACACAGGTAAGAGACAGAGGAGAACAACTGTATGGTTTTAGAGAGCCACGAGCACCAGGAATAAGGATCTACCGTTGTCATTTCGTTCCGTCGACATTCGGTTCCGGAGCGACACGAACGGTGACTTAGAATTTTTTCGCTCGGGCTCCGGAGCGACACGAACGGGGACTTAGAATTTTTTCGCTCGGGCTCCGGAGCGACACGATCGCTCCGTTATTCTACGTTCTCTCGGTCCACGGGCATCAGAGAGCAAAACAGCCTAATAGTTTTAGAGTGCCTCAACGATCAGGAATATGGATCTAACGTTCTCGTTTCGAACCGACGACTTTCGGTTCCGGAGCGACACGAACGCTCCATGATTCTCGATTATCTCGACACAGGTAAGAAACAGAGGAGAACAAGTGTATGGTTTTAGAGAGCCACGAGCACCAGGAATAAGGATCTACCGTTGTCATTTCGTTCCGTCGACATTCGGTTCCGGAGCGACACGAACGGGGACTTAGAATTTTTTCGCTCGGGCTCCGGAGCGACACGAACGGGGACTTAGAATTTTTTCGCTCGGGCTCCGGAGCGACACGAACGGGGACTTAGAATTTTTTCGCTCGGGCTCCGGAGCGACACGATCGCTCCGTTATTCTACGTTCTCTCGGTCCACGGGCATCAGAGAGCAAAACAGCCTAATAGTTTTAGAGTGCCTTAACGATCAGGAATATGGATCTAACGTTCTCGTTTCGAACCGACGACTTTCGGTTCCGGAGCGACACGAACGCTCCATGATTCTCGATTATCTCGACACAGGTAAGAGACAGAGGAGAACAAGTGTATGGTTTTAGAGAGCCACGAGTACCAGGAATAAGGATCTACCGTTGTCATTTCGTTCCGTCGACATTCGGTTCCGGAGCGACACGAACGGGGACTTAGAATTTTTTCGCTCGGGCTCCGGAGCGACACGATCGCTCCGTTATTCTACGTTCTCTCGGTCCACGGGCATCAGAGAGCAAAACAGCCTAATAGTTTTAGAGTGCCTCAACGATCAGGAATATGGATCTAACGTTCTCGTTTCGAACCGACGACTTTCGGTTCCGGAGCGACACGAACGCTCCATGATTCTCGATTATCTCGACACAGGTAAGAGACAGAGGAGAACAAGTGTATGGTTTTAGAGAGCCACGAGCACCAGGAATAAGGATCTACCGTTGTCATTTCGTTCCGTCGACATTCGGTTCCGGAGCGACACGAACGGGGACTTAGAATTTTTTCGCTCGGGCTCCGGAGCGACACGAACGGGGACTTAGAATTTTTTCGCTCGGGCTCCGGAGCGACACGATCGAACCGTTATTCTACGTTCTCTCTGTCCACGGGCATCAGAGAGCAAAACAGCCTAATAGTTTTAGAGTGCCTCAACGATCAGGAATATGGATCTAACGTTCTCGTTTCGAACCGACGACTTTCGGTTCCGGAGCGACACGAACGCTCCATGATTCTCGATTATCTCGACACAGGTAAGAGACAGAGGAGAACAAGTGTATGGTTTTAGAGAGCCACGAGCACCAAGAATAAGGATCTACCGTTGTCATTTCGTTCCGTCGACATTCGGTTCCGGAGCGACACGAACGGGGACTTAGAATTTTTTCGCTCGGGCTCCGGAGCGACACGAACGGGGACTTAGAATTTTTTCGCTCGGGCTCCGGAGCGACACGATCGCTCCGTTATTCTACGTTCTCTCGGTCCACGGGCATCAGAGAGCAAAACAGCCTAATAGTTTTAGAGTGCCTCAACGATCAGGAATATGGATCTAACGTTCTCGTTTCGAACCGACGACTTTCGGTTCCGGAGCGACACGAACGCTCCATGATTCTCGATTATCTCGACACAGGTAAGAGACAGAGGAGAACAAGTGTATGGTTTTAGAGAGCCACGAGCACCAGGAATAAGGATCTACCGTTGTCATTTCGTTCCGTCGACATTCGGTTCCGGAGCGACACGAACGGGGACTTAGAATTTTTTCGCTCGGGCTCCGGAGCGACACGAACGGGGACTTGGAATTTTTTCGCTCGGGCTCCGGAGCGACACGATCGCTCCGTTATTCTACGTTCTCTCGGTCCACGGGCATCAGAGAGCAAAACAGCCTAATAGTTTTAGAGTGCCTTAACGATCAGGAATATGGATCTAACGTTCTCGTTTCGAACCGACGACTTTCGGTTCCGGAGCGACACGAACGCTCCATGATTCTCGATTATCTCGACACAGGTAAGAGACAGAGGAGAACAAGTGTATGGTTTTAGAGAGCCACGAGCACCAGGAATAAGGATCTACCGTTGTCATTTCGTTCCGTCGACATTCGGTTCCGGAGCGACACGAACGGTGACTTAGAATTTTTTCGCTCGGGCTCCGGAGCGACACGATCGCTCCGTTATTCTACGTTCTCTCGGTCCACGGGCATCAGAGAGCAAAACAGCCTAATAGTTTTAGAGTGCCTCAACGATCAGGAATATGGATCTAACGTTCTCGTTTCGAACCGACGACTTTCGGTTCCGGAGCGACACGAACGCTCCATGATTCTCGATTATCTCGACACAGGTAAGAGACAGAGGAGAACAAGTGTATGGTTTTAGAGAGCCACGAGCACCAGGAATAAGGATCTACCGTTGTCATTTCGTTCCGTCGACATTCGGTTCCGGAGCGACACGAACGGGGACTTAGAATTTTTTCGCTCGGGCTCCGGAGCGACACGAACGGGGACTTAGAATTTTTTCGCTCGGGCTCCGGAGCGACACGATCGAACCGTTATTCTACGTTCTCTCTGTCCACGGGCATCAGAGAGCAAAACAGCCTAATAGTTTTAGAGTGTCTCAACGATCAGGAATATGGATCTAACGTTCTCGTTGCGAACCGACGACTTTCGGTTCCGGAGCGACACGAACGCTCCATGATTCTCGATTATCTCGACACAGGTAAGAGACAGAGGAGAACAAGTGTATGGTTTTAGAGAGCCACGAACACCAGGAATAAGGATCTACCGTTGTCCTTTCGTTCCGTCAACATTCGGTTCCGGAGCGACACGAACGGGGACTTAGAATTTTTTCGCTCGGGCTCCGGAGCGACACGAACGGGGACTTAGAATTTTTTCGCTCGGGTTCCGGAGCGACACGATCGCTCCGTTATTCTACGTTCTCTCGGTCCACGGGCATCAGAGAGCAAAACAGCCTAATAGTTTTAGAGTGCCTCAACGATCAGGAATATGGATCTAACGTTCTCGTTTCGAACCGACGACTTTCGGTTCCGGAGCGACACGAACGCTCCATGATTCTCGATTATCTCGACACAGGTAAGAGACAGAGGAGAACAAGTGTATGGTTTTAGAGAGCCACGAGCACCAGGAATAAGGATCTACCGTTGTCATTTCGTTCCGTCGACATTCGGTTCCGGAGCGACACGAACGGTGACTTAGAATTTTTTCGCTCGGGCTCCGGAGCGACACGATCGCTCCGTTATTCTACGTTCTCTCGGTCCACGGGCATCAGAGAGCAAAACAGCCTAATAGTTTTAGAGTGCCTCAACGATCAGGAATATGGATCTAACGTTCTCGTTTCGAACCGACGACTTTCGGTTCCGGAGCGACACGAACGCTCCATGATTCTCGATTATCTCGACACAGGTAAGAGACAGAGGAGAACAACTGTATGGTTTTAGAGAGCCACGAGCACCAGGAATAAGGATCTACCGTTGTCATTTCGTTCCGTCGACATTCGGTTCCGGAGCGACACGAACGGGGACTTAGAATTTTTTCGCTCGGGCTCCGGAGCGACACGAACGGGGACTTAGAATTTTTTCGCTCGGGCTCCGGAGCGACACGATCGCTCCGTTATTCTACGTTCTCTCGGTCCACGGGCATCAGAGAGCAAAACAGCCTAATAGTTTTAGAGTGCCTCAACGATCAGGAATATGGATCTAACGTTCTCGTTTCGAACCGACGACTTTCGGTTCCGGAGCGACACGAACGCTCCATGATTCTCGATTATCTCGACACAGGTAAGAGACAGAGGAGAACAACTGTATGGTTTTAGAGAGCCACGAGCACCAGGAATAAGGATCTACCGTTGTCATTTCGTTCCGTCGACATTCGGTTCCGGAGCGACACGAACGGGGACTTAGAATTTTTTCGCTCGGGCTCCGGAGCGACACGAACGGGGACTTAGAATTTTTTCGCTCGGGCTCCGGAGCGACACGATCGCTCCGTTATTCTACGTTCTCTCGGTCCACGGGCATCAGAGAGCAAAACAGCCTAATAGTTTTAGAGTGCCTCAACGATCAGGAATATGGATCTAACGTTCTCGTTTCGAACCGACGACTTTCGGTTCCGGAGCGACACGAACGCTCCATGATTCTCGATTATCTCGACACAGGTAAGAAACAGAGGAGAACAAGTGTATGGTTTTAGAGAGCCACGAGCACCAGGAATAAGGATCTACCGTTGTCATTTCGTTCCGTCGACATTCGGTTCCGGAGCGACACGAACGGGGACTTAGAATTTTTTCGCTCGGGCTCCGGAGCGACACGAACGGGGACTTAGAATTTTTTCGCTCGGGCTCCGGAGCGACACGAACGGGGACTTAGAATTTTTTCGCTCGGGCTCCGGAGCGACACGATCGCTCCGTTATTCTACGTTCTCTCGGTCCACGGGCATCAGAGAGCAAAACAGCCTAATAGTTTTAGAGTGCCTTAACGATCAGGAATATGGATCTAACGTTCTCGTTTCGAACCGACGACTTTCGGTTCCGGAGCGACACGAACGCTCCATGATTCTCGATTATCTCGACACAGGTAAGAGACAGAGGAGAACAAGTGTATGGTTTTAGAGAGCCACGAGTACCAGGAATAAGGATCTACCGTTGTCATTTCGTTCCGTCGACATTCGGTTCCGGAGCGACACGAACGGGGACTTAGAATTTTTTCGCTCGGGCTCCGGAGCGACACGATCGCTCCGTTATTCTACGTTCTCTCGGTCCACGGGCATCAGAGAGCAAAACAGCCTAATAGTTTTAGAGTGCCTCAACGATCAGGAATATGGATCTAACGTTCTCGTTTCGAACCGACGACTTTCGGTTCCGGAGCGACACGAACGCTCCATGATTCTCGATTATCTCGACACAGGTAAGAGACAGAGGAGAACAAGTGTATGGTTTTAGAGAGCCACGAGCACCAGGAATAAGGATCTACCGTTGTCATTTCGTTCCGTCGACATTCGGTTCCGGAGCGACACGAACGGGGACTTAGAATTTTTTCGCTCGGGCTCCGGAGCGACACGAACGGGGACTTAGAATTTTTTCGCTCGGGCTCCGGAGCGACACGATCGAACCGTTATTCTACGTTCTCTCTGTCCACGGGCATCAGAGAGCAAAACAGCCTAATAGTTTTAGAGTGTCTCAACGATCAGGAATATGGATCTAACGTTCTCGTTGCGAACCGACGACTTTCGGTTCCGGAGCGACACGAACGCTCCATGATTCTCGATTATCTCGACACAGGTAAGAGACAGAGGAGAACAAGTGTATGGTTTTAGAGAGCCACGAGCACCAGGAATAAGGATCTACCGTTGTCCTTTCGTTCCGTCAACATTCGGTTCCGGAGCGACACGAACGGGGACTTAGAATTTTTTCGCTCGGGCTCCGGAGCGACACGAACGGGGACTTAGAATTTTTTCGCTCGGGCTCCGGAGCGACACGATCGCTCCGTTATTCTACGTTCTCTCGGTCCACGGGCATCAGAGTGCAAAACAGCCTAATAGTTTTAGAGTGCCTCAACGATCAGGAATATGGATCTAACGTTCTCGTTTCGAACCGACGACTTTCGGTTCCGGAGCGACACGAACGCTCCATGATTCTCGATTATCTCGACACAGGTAAGAGACAGAGGAGAACAAGTGTATGGTTTTAGAGAGCCACGAGCACCAGGAATAAGGATCTACCGTTGTCATTTCGTTCCGTCGACATTCGGTTCCCGAGCGACACGAACGGGGACTTAGAATTTTTTCGCTCGGGCTCCGGAGCGACACGAACGGGGACTTAGAATTTTTTCGCTCGGGCTCCGGAGCGACACGATCGCTCCGTTATTCTACGTTCTCTCGGTCCACGGGCATCAGAGAGCAAAACAGCCTAATAGTTTTAGAGTGCCTCAACGATCAGGAATATGGATCTAACGTTCTCGTTTCGAACCGACGACTTTCGGTTCCGGAGCGACACGAACGCTCCATGATTCTCGATTATCTCGACACAGGTAAGAGACAGAGGAGAACAAGTGTATGGTTTTAGAGAGCCACGAGCACCAGGAATAAGGATCTACCGTTGTCATTTCGTTCCGTCGACATTCGGTTCCGGAGCGACACGAACGGGGACTTAGAATTTTTTCGCTCGGGCTCCGGAGCGACACGAACGGGGACTTAGAATTTTTTCGCTCGGGCTCCGGAGCGACACGATCGCTCCGTTATTCTACGTTCTCTCGGTCCACGGGCATCAGAGAGCAAAACAGCCTAATAGTTTTAGAGTGCCTCAACGATCAGGAATATGGATCTAACGTTCTCGTTTCGAACCGACGACTTTCGGTTCCGGAGCGACACGAACGCTCCATGATTCTCGATTATCTCGACACAGGTAAGAGACAGAGGAGAACAAGTGTATGGTTTTAGAGAGCCACGAGCACCAGGAATAAGGATCTACCGTTGTCATTTCGTTCCGTCGACATTCGGTTCCGGAGCGACACGAACGGGGACTTAGAATTTTTTCGCTCGGGCTCCGGAGCGACACGAACGGGGACTTAGAATTTTTTCGCTCGGGCTCCGGAGCGACACGATCGAACCGTTATTCTACGTTCTCTCTGTCCACGGGCATCAGAGAGCAAAACAGCCTAATAGTTTTAGAGTGTCTCAACGATCAGGAATATGGATCTAACGTTCTCGTTGCGAACCGACGACTTTCGGTTCCGGAGCGACACGAACGCTCCATGATTCTCGATTATCTCGACACAGGTAAGAGACAGAGGAGAACAAGTGTATGGTTTTAGAGAGCCACGAGCACCAGGAATAAGGATCTACCGTTGTCCTTTCGTTCCGTCAACATTCGGTTCCGGAGCGACACGAACGGGGACTTGGAATTTTTTCGCTCGGGCTCCGGAGCGACACGAACGGGGACTTAGAATTTTTTCGCTCGGGCTCCGGAGCGACACGATCGCTCCGTTATTCTACGTTCTCTCGGTCCACGGGCATCAGAGTGCAAAACAGCCTAATAGTTTTAGAGTGCCTCAACGATCAGGAATATGGATCTAACGTTCTCGTTTCGAACCGACGACTTTCGGTTCCGGAGCGACACGAACGCTCCATGATTCTCGATTATCTCGACACAGGTAAGAGACAGAGGAGAACAAGTGTATGGTTTTAGAGAGCCACGAGCACCAGGAATAAGGATCTACCGTTGTCATTTCGTTCCGTCGACATTCGGTTCCGGAGCGACACGAACGGGGACTTAGAATTTTTTCGCTCGGGCTCCGGAGCGACACGAACGGGGACTTAGAATTTTTTCGCTCGGGCTCCGGAGCGACACGATCGCTCCGTTATTCTACGTTCTCTCGGTCCACGGGCATCAGAGAGCAAAACAGCCTAATAGTTTTAGAGTGCCTCAACGATCAGGAATATGGATCTAACGTTCTCGTTTCGAACCGACGACTTTCGGTTCCGGAGCGACACGAACGCTCCATGATTCTCGATTATCTCGACACAGGTAAGAGACAGAGGAGAACAAGTGTATGGTTTTAGAGAGCCACGAGCACCAGGAATAAGGATCTACCGTTGTCCTTTCGTTCCGTCAACATTCGGTTCCGGAGCGACACGAACGGGGACTTAGAATTTTTTTCGCTCGGGCTCCGGAGCGACACGAACGGGGACTTAGAATTTTTTCGCTCGGGCTCCGGAGCGACACGATCGCTCCGTTATTCTACGTTCTCTCGGTCCACGGGCATCAGAGAGCAAAACAGCCTAATAGTTTTAGAGTGCCTCAACGATCAGGAATATGGATCTAACGTTCTCGTTTCGAACCGACGACTTTCGGTTCCGGAGCGACACGAACGCTCCATGATTCTCGATTATCTCGACACAGGTAAGAGACAGAGGAGAACAAGTGTATGGTTTTAGAGAGCCACGAGCACCAGGAATAAGGATCTACCGTTGTCATTTCGTTCCGTCGACATTCGGTTCCGGAGCGACACGAACGGGGACTTAGAATTTTTTCGCTCGGGCTCCGGAGCGACACGAACGGGGACTTAGAATTTTTTCGCTCGGGCTCCGGAGCGACACGATCGCTCCGTTATTCTACGTTCTCTCGGTTCACGGGCATCAGAGAGCAAAACAGCCTAATAGTTTTAGAGTGCCTCAACGATCAGGAATATGGATCTAACGTTCTCGTTTCGAACCGACGACTTTCGGTTCCGGAGCGACACGAACGCTCCATGATTCTCGATTATCTCGACACAGGTAAGAGACAGAGGAGAACAAGTGTATGGTTTTAGAGAGCCACGAGCACCAGGAATAAGGATCTACCGTTGTCATTTCGTTCCGTCGACATTCGGTTCCGGAGCGACACGAACGGGGACTTAGAATTTTTTCGCTCGGGCTCCGGAGCGACACGAACGGGGACTTAGAATTTTTTCGCTCGGGCTCCGGAGCGACACGAACGGGGACTTAGAATTTTTTCGCTCGGGCTCCGGAGCGACACGATCGCTCCGTTATTCTACGTTCTCTCGGTCCACGGGCATCAGAGAGCAAAACAGCCTAATAGTTTTAGAGTGCCTCAACGATCAGGAATATGAATCTAACGTTCTCGTTTCGAACCGACGACTTTCGGTTCCGGAGCGACACGAACGCTCCATGATTCTCGATTATCTCGACACAGGTAAGAGACAGAGGAGAACAAGTGTATGGTTTTAGAGAGCCACGAGCACCAGGAATAAGGATCTACCGTTGTCATTACGTTCCGTCGACATTCGGTTCCGGAGCGACACGAACGGGGACTTAGAATTTTTTCGCTCGGGCTCCGGAGCGACACGAACGGGGACTTAGAATTTTTTCGCTCGGGCTCCGGAGCGACACGATCGCTCCGTTATTCTACGTTCTCTCTGTCCACGGGCATCAGAGTGCAAAACAGCCTAATAGTTTTAGAGTGCCTCAACGATCAGGAATATGGATCTAACGTTCTCGTTTCGAACCGACGACTTTCGGTTCCGGAGCGACACGAACGCTCCATGATTCTCGATTATCTCGACACAGGTAAGAGACAGAGGAGAACAAGTGTATGGTTTTAGAGAGCCACGAGCACCAGGAATAAAGATCTACCGTTGTCATTTCGTTCCGTCGACATTCGGTTCCGGAGCGACACGAACGGGGACTTAGAATTTTTTCGCTCGGGCTCCGGAGCGACACGAACGGGGACTTAGAATTTTTTCGCTCGGGCTCCGGAGCGACACGATCGCTCCGTTATTCTACGTTCTCTCGGTCCACGGGCATCAGAGAGCAAAACAGCCTAATAGTTTTAGAGTGCCTCAACGATCAGGAATATGAATCTAACGTTCTCGTTTCGAACCGACGACTTTCGGTTCCGGAGCGACACGAACGCTCCATGATTCTCGATTATCTCGACACAGGTAAGAGACAGAGGAGAACAAGTGTATGGTTTTAGAGAGCCACGAGCACCAGGAATAAAGATCTACCGTTGTCATTTCGTTCCGTCGACATTCGGTTCCGGAGCGACACGAACGGGGACTTAGAATTTTTTCGCTCGGGCTCCGGAGCGACACGAACGGGGACTTAGAATTTTTTCGCTCGGGCTCCGGAGCGACACGATCGCTCCGTTATTCTACGTTCTCTCGGTCCACGGGCATCAGAGAGCAAAACAGCCTAATAGTTTTAGAGTGCCTCAACGATCAGGAATATGAATCTAACGTTCTCGTTTCGAACCGACGACTTTCGGTTCCGGAGCGACACGAACGCTCCATGATTCTCGATTATCTCGACACAGGTAAGAGACAGAGGAGAACAAGTGTATGGTTTTAGAGAGCCACGAGCACCAGGAATAAGGATCTACCGTTGTCATTTCGTTCCGTCGACATTCGGTTCCGGAGCGACACGAACGGGGACTTAGAATTTTTTCGCTCGGGCTCCGGAGCGACACGAACGGGGACTTAGAATTTTTTCGCTCGGGCTCCGGAGCGACACGATCGCTCCGTTATTCTACGTTCTCTCGGTCCACGGGCATCAGAGAGCAAAACAGCCTAATAGTTTTAGAGTGCCTCAACGATCAGGAATATGGATCTAACGTTCTCGTTTCGAACCGACGACTTTCGGTTCCGGAGCGACACGAACGCTCCATGATTCTCGATTATCTCGACACAGGTAAGAGACAGAGGAGAACAAGTGTATGGTTTTAGAGAGCCACGAGCACCAGGAATAAGGATCTACCGTTGTCATTTCGTTCCGTCGACATTCGGTTCCGGAGCGACACGAACGGGGACTTAGAATTTTTTCGCTCGGGCTCCGGAGCGACACGAATGGGGACTTAGAATTTTTTCGCTCGGGCTCCGGAGCGACACGATCGCTCCGTTATTCTACGTTCTCTCGGTCCACGGGCATCAGAGAGCAAAACAGCCTAATAGTTTTAGAGTGCCTCAACGATCAGGAATATGGATCTAACGTTCTCGTTTCGAACCGACGACTTTCGGTTCCGGAGCGACACGAACGCTCCATGATTCTCGATTATCTCGACACAGGTAAGAGACAGAGGAGAACAAGTGTATGGTTTTAGAGAGCCACGAGCACCAGGAATAAGGATCTACCGTTGTCATTTCGTTCCGTCGACATTCGGTTCCGGAGCGACACGAACGGGGACTTAGAATTTTTTCGCTCGGGCTCCGGAGCGACACGAACGGGGACTTAGAATTTTTTCGCTCGGGCTCCGGAGCGACACGATCGCTCCGTTATTCTACGTTCTCTCTGTCCACGGGCATCAGAGAGCAAAACAGCCTAATAGTTTTAGAGTGTCTCAACGATCAGGAATATGGATCTAACGTTCTCGTTGCGAACCGACGACTTTCGGTTCCGGAGCGACACGAACGCTCCATGATTCTCGATTATCTCGACACAGGTAAGAGACAGAGGAGAACAAGTGTATGGTTTTAGAGAGCCACGAGCACCAGGAATAAGGATCTACCGTTGTCATTTCGTTCCGTCGACATTCGGTTCCGGAGCGACACGAACGGGGATTTAGAATTTTTTCGCTCGGGCTCCGGAGCGACACGAACGGGGACTTAGAATTTTTTCGCTCGGGCTCCGGAGCGACACGAACGGGGATTTAGAATTTTTTCGCTCGAGCTCCGGAGCGACACGAACGGGGACTTAGAATTTTTTCGCTCGGGCTCCGGAGCGACACGATCGCTTCGTTATTCTACGTTCTCTCGGTCCACGGGCATCAGAGAGCAAAACAGCCTAATAGTTTTAGAGTGCCTCAACGATCAGGAATATGGATCTAACGTTCTCGTTTCGAACCGACGACTTTCGGTTCCGGAGCGACACGAACGCTCCATGATTCTCGATTATCTCGACACAGGTAAGAGACAGAGGAGAACAAGTGTATGGTTTTAGAGAGCCACGAGCACCAGGAATAAGGATCTACCGTTGTCATTTCGTTCCGTCGACATTCGGTTCCGGAGCGACACGAACGGGGACTTAGAATTTTTTCGCTCGGGCTCCGGAGCGACACGAACGGGGACTTAGAATTTTTTCGCTCGGGCTCCGGAGCGACACGATCGCTCCGTTATTCTACGTTCTCTCGGTCCACGGGCATCAGAGAGCAAAACAGCCTAATAGTTTTAGAGTGCCTCAACGATCAGGAATATGGATCTAACGTTCTCGTTTCGAACCGACGACTTTCGGTTCCGGAGCGACACGAACGCTCCATGATTCTCGATTATCTCGACACAGGTAAGAGACAGAGGAGAACAAGTGTATGGTTTTAGAGAGCCACGAGCACCAGGAATAAGGATCTACCGTTGTCATTTCGTTCCGTCGACATTCGGTTCCGGAGCGACACGAACGGGGACTTAGAATTTTTTCGCTCGGGCTCCGGAGCGACACGATCGCTCCGTTATTCTACGTTCTCTCGGTCCACGGGCATCAGAGAGCAAAACAGCCTAATAGTTTTAGAGTGCCTCAACGATCAGGAATATGGATCTAACGTTCTCGTTTCGAACCGACGACTTTCGGTTCCGGAGCGACACGAACGCTCCATGATTCTCGATTATCTCGACACAGGTAAGAGACAGAGGAGAACAAGTGTATGGTTTTAGAGAGCCACGAGCACCAGGAATAAGGATCTACCGTTGCCATTTCGTTCCGTCGACATTCGGTTCCGGAGCGACACGAACGGGGACTTAGAATTTTTTCGCTCGGGCTCCGGAGCGACACGAACGGGGACTTAGAATTTTTTCGCTCGGGCTCCGGAGCGACACGATCGCTCCGTTATTCTACGTTCTCTCGGTCCACGGGCATCAGAGAGCAAAACAGCCTAATAGTTTTAGAGTGCCTCAACGATCAGGAATATGGATCTAACGTTCTCGTTTCGAACCGACGACTTTCGGTTCCGGAGCGACACGAACGCTCCATGATTCTCGATTATCTCGACACAGGTAAGAGACAGAGGAGAACAAGTGTATGGTTTTAGAGAGCCACGAGCACCAGGAATAAGGATCTACCGTTGTCATTTCGTTCCGTCGACATTCGGTTCCGGAGCGACACGAACGGGGACTTAGAATTTTTTCGCTCGGGCTCCGGAGCGACACGAACGGGGACTTAGAATTTTTTCGCTCGGGCTCCGGAGCGACACGATCGCTCCGTTATTCTACGTTCTCTCGGTCCACGGGCATCAGAGAGCAAAACAGCCTAATAGTTTTAGAGTGCCTCAACGATCAGGAATATGGATCTAACGTTCTCGTTTCGAACCGACGACTTTCGGTTCCGGAGCGACACGAACGCTCCATGATTCTCGATTATCTCGACACAGGTAAGAGACAGAGGAGAACAAGTGTATGGTTTTAGAGAGCCACGAGCACCAGGAATAAGGATCTACCGTTGTCATTTCGTTCCGTCGACATTCGGTTCCGGAGCGACACGAACGGGGACTTAGAATTTTTTCGCTCGGGCTCCGGAGCGACACGAACGGGGACTTAGAATTTTTTCGCTCGGGCTCCGGAGCGACACGATCGCTCCGTTATTCTACGTTCTCTCGGTCCACGGGCATCAGAGAGCAAAACAGCCTAATAGTTTTAGAGTGCCTCAACGATCAGGAATATGGATCTAACGTTCTCGTTTCGAACCGACGACTTTCGGTTCCGGAGCGACACGAACGCTCCATGATTCTCGATTATCTCGACACAGGTAAGAGACAGAGGAGAACAAGTGTATGGTTTTAGAGAGCCACGAGCACCAGGAATAAGGATCTACCGTTGTCCTTTCGTTCCGTCAACATTCGGTTCCGGAGCGACACGAACGGGGACTTAGAATTTTTTCGCTCGGGCTCCGGAGCGACACGAACGGGGACTTAGAATTTTTTCGCTCGGGCTCCGGAGCGACACGATCGCTCCGTTATTCTACGTTCTCTCGGTCCACGGGCATCAGAGTGCAAAACAGCCTAATAGTTTTAGAGTGCCTCAACGATCAGGAATATGGATCTAACGTTCTCGTTTCGAACCGACGACTTTCGGTTCCGGAGCGACACGAACGCTCCATGATTCTCGATTATCTCGACACAGGTAAGAGACAGAGGAGAACAAGTGTATGGTTTTAGAGAGCCACGAGCACCAGGAATAAGGATCTACCGTTGTCATTTCGTTCCGTCGACATTCGGTTCCGGAGCGACACGAACGGGGACTTAGAATTTTTTCGCTCGGGCTCCGGAGCGACACGAACGGGGACTTAGAATTTTTTCGCTCGGGCTCCGGAGCGACACGATCGCTCCGTTATTCTACGTTCTCTCGGTCCACGGGCATCAGAGAGCAAAACAGCCTAATAGTTTTAGAGTGCCTCAACGATCAGGAATATGGATCTAACGTTCTCGTTTCGAACCGACGACTTTCGGTTCCGGAGCGACACGAACGCTCCATGATTCTCGATCATCTCGACACAGGTAAGAGACAGAGGAGAACAAGTGTATGGTTTTAGAGAGCCACGAACACCAGGAATAAGGATCTACCGTTGTCCTTTCGTTCCGTCAACATTCGGTTCCGGAGCGACACGAACGGGGACTTAGAATTTTTTCGCTCGGGCTCCGGAGCGACACGAACGGGGACTTAGAATTTTTTCGCTCGGGTTCCGGAGCGACACGATCGCTCCGTTATTCTACGTTCTCTCGGTCCACGGGCATCAGAGAGCAAAACAGCCTAATAGTTTTAGAGTGCCTCAACGATCAGGAATATGGATCTAACGTTCTCGTTTCGAACCGACGACTTTCGGTTCCGGAGCGACACGAACGCTCCATGATTCTCGATTATCTCGACACAGGTAAGAGACAGAGGAGAACAAGTGTATGGTTTTAGAGAGCCACGAGCACCAGGAATAAGGATCTACCGTTGTCATTTCGTTCCGTCGACATTCGGTTCCGGAGCGACACGAACGGGGACTTAGAATTTTTTCGCTCGGGCTCCGGAGCGACACGAACGGGGACTTAGAATTTTTTCGCTCGGGCTCCGGAGCGACACGATCGCTCCGTTATTCTACGTTCTCTCGGTCCACGGGCATCAGAGAGCAAAACAGCCTAATAGTTTTAGAGTGCCTCAACGATCAGGAATATGGATCTAACGTTCTCGTTTCGAACCGACGACTTTCGGTTCCGGAGCGACACGAACGCTCCATGATTCTCGATTATCTCGACACAGGTAAGAGACAGAGGAGAACAAGTGTATGGTTTTAGAGAGCCACGAGCACCAGGAATAAGGATCTACCGTTGTCATTTCGTTCCGTCGACATTCGGTTCCGGAGCGACACGAACGGGGACTTAGAATTTTTTCGCTCGGGCTCCGGAGCGACACGAACGGGGACTTAGAATTTTTTCGCTCGGGCTCCGGAGCGACACGATCGCTCCGTTATTCTACGTTCTCTCGGTCCACGGGCATCAGAGAGCAAAACAGCCTAATAGTTTTAGAGTGCCTCAACGATCAGGAATATGGATCTAACGTTCTCGTTTCGAACCGACGACTTTCGGTTCCGGAGCGACACGAACGCTCCATGATTCTCGATTATCTCGACACAGGTAAGAGACAGAGGAGAACAAGTGTATGGTTTTAGAGAGCCACGAGCACCAGGAATAAGGATCTACCGTTGTCATTTCGTTCCGTCGACATTCGGTTCCGGAGCGACACGAACGGGGACTTAGAATTTTTTCGCTCGGGCTCCGGAGCGACACGAACGGGGACTTAGAATTTTTTCGCTCGGGCTCCGGAGCGACACGATCGCTCCGTTATTCTACGTTCTCTCGGTCCACGGGCATCAGAGAGCAAAACAGCCTAATAGTTTTAGAGTGCCTCAACGATCAGGAATATGGATCTAACGTTCTCGTTTCGAACCGACGACTTTCGGTTCCGGAGCGACACGAACGCTCCATGATTCTCGATTATCTCGACACAGGTAAGAGACAGAGGAGAACAAGTGTATGGTTTTAGAGAGCCACGAGCACCAGGAATAAGGATCTACCGTTGTCATTTCGTTCCGTCGACATTCGGTCCCGGAGCGACACGAACGGGGACTTAGAATTTTTTCGCTCGGGCTCCGGAGCGACACGAACGGGGACTTAGAATTTTTTCGCTCGGGCTCCGGAGCGACACGATCGCTCCGTTATTCTACGTTCTCTCGGTCCACGGGCATCAGAGAGCAAAACAGCCTAATAGTTTTAGAGTGCCTCAACGATCAGGAATATGGATCTAACGTTCTCGTTTCGAACCGACGACTTTCGGTTCCGGAGCGACACGAACGCTCCATGATTCTCGATTATCTCGACACAGGTAAGAGACAGAGGAGAACAAGTGTATGGTTTTAGAGAGCCACGAGCACCAGGAATAAGGATCTACCGTTGTCATTTCGTTCCGTCGACATTCGGTTCCGGAGCGACACGAACGGGGACTTAGAATTTTTTCGCTCGGGCTCCGGAGCGACACGAACGGGGACTTAGAATTTTTTCGCTCGGGCTCCGGAGCGACACGATCGCTCCGTTATTCTACGTTCTCTCGGTCCACGGGCATCAGAGAGCAAAACAGCCTAATAGTTTTAGAGTGCCTCAACGATCAGGAATATGGATCTAACGTTCTCGTTTCGAACCGACGACTTTCGGTTCCGGAGCGACACGAACGCTCCATGATTCTCGATTATCTCGACACAGGTAAGAGACAGAGGAGAACAAGTGTATGGTTTTAGAGAGCCACGAGCACCAGGAATAAGGATCTACCGTTGTCATTTCGTTCCGTCGACATTCGGTTCCGGAGCGACACGAACGGGGACTTAGAATTTTTTCGCTCGGGCTCCGGAGCGACACGAACGGGGACTTAGAATTTTTTCGCTCGGGCTCCGGAGCGACACGATCGCTCCGTTATTCTACGTTCTCTCGGTCCACGGGCATCAGAGAGCAAAACAGCCTAATAGTTTTAGAGTGCCTCAACGATCAGGAATATGGATCTAACGTTCTCGTTTCGAACCGACGACTTTCGGTTCCGGAGCGACACGAACGCTCCATGATTCTCGATTATCTCGACACAGGTAAGAGACAGAGGAGAACAAGTGTATGGTTTTAGAGAGCCACGAGCACCAGGAATAAGGATCTACCGTTGCCATTTCGTTCCGTCGACATTCGGTTCCGGAGCGACACGAACGGGGACTTAGAATTTTTTCGCTCGGGCTCCGGAGCGACACGAACGGGGACTTAGAATTTTTTCGCTCGGGCTCCGGAGCGACACGATCGCTCCGTTATTCTACGTTCTCTCGGTCCACGGGCATCAGAGAGCAAAACAGCCTAATAGTTTTAGAGTGCCTCAACGATCAGGAATATGGATCTAACGTTCTCGTTTCGAACCGACGACTTTCGGTTCCGGAGCGACACGAACGCTCCATGATTCTCGATTATCTCGACACAGGTAAGAGACAGAGGAGAACAAGTGTATGGTTTTAGAGAGCCACGAGCACCAGGAATAAGGATCTACCGTTGTCATTTCGTTCCGTCGACATTCGGTTCCGGAGCGACACGAACGGGGACTTAGAATTTTTTCGCTCGGGCTCCGGAGCGACACGAACGGGGACTTAGAATTTTTTCGCTCGGGCTCCGGAGCGACACGATCGCTCCGTTATTCTACGTTCTCTCGGTCCACGGGCATCAGAGAGCAAAACAGCCTAATAGTTTTAGAGTGCCTCAACGATCAGGAATATGGATCTAACGTTCTCGTTTCGAACCGACGACTTTCGGTTCCGGAGCGACACGAACGCTCCATGATTCTCGATTATCTCGACACAGGTAAGAGACAGAGGAGAACAAGTGTATGGTTTTAGAGAGCCACGAGCACCAGGAATAAGGATCTACCGTTGTCATTTCGTTCCGTCGACATTCGGTTCCGGAGCGACACGAACGGGGACTTAGAATTTTTTCGCTCGGGCTCCGGAGCGACACGAACGGGGACTTAGAATTTTTTCGCTCGGGCTCCGGAGCGACACGATCGCTCCGTTATTCTACGTTCTCTCGGTCCACGGGCATCAGAGAGCAAAACAGCCTAATAGTTTTAGAGTGCCTCAACGATCAGGAATATGGATCTAACGTTCTCGTTTCGAACCGACGACTTTCGGTTCCGGAGCGACACGAACGCTCCATGATTCTCGATTATCTCGACACAGGTAAGAGACAGAGGAGAACAAGTGTATGGTTTTAGAGAGCCACGAGCACCAGGAATAAGGATCTACCGTTGTCATTTCGTTCCGTCGACATTCGGTTCCGGAGCGACACGAACGGGGACTTAGAATTTTTTCGCTCGGGCTCCGGAGCGACACGAACGGGGACTTAGAATTTTTTCGCTCGGGCTCCGGAGCGACACGATCGCTCCGTTATTCTACGTTCTCTCGGTCCACGGGCATCAGAGAGCAAAACAGCCTAATAGTTTTAGAGTGCCTCAACGATCAGGAATATGGATCTAACGTTCTCGTTTCGAACCGACGACTTTCGGTTCCGGAGCGACACGAACGCTCCATGATTCTCGATTATCTCGACACAGGTAAGAGACAGAGGAGAACAAGTGTATGGTTTTAGAGAGCCACGAGCACCAGGAATAAGGATCTACCGTTGTCATTTCGTTCCGTCGACATTCGGTTCCGGAGCGACACGAACGGGGACTTAGAATTTTTTCGCTCGGGCTCCGGAGCGACACGAACGGGGACTTAGAATTTTTTCGCTCGGGCTCCGGAGCGACACGATCGCTCCGTTATTCTACGTTCTCTCGGTCCACGGGCATCAGAGAGCAAAACAGCCTAATAGTTTTAGAGTGCCTCAACGATCAGGAATATGGATCTAACGTTCTCGTTTCGAACCGACGACTTTCGGTTCCGGAGCGACACGAACGCTCCATGATTCTCGATTATCTCGACACAGGTAAGAGACAGAGGAGAACAAGTGTATGGTTTTAGAGAGCCACGAGCACCAGGAATAAGGATCTACCGTTGTCATTTCGTTCCGTCGACATTCGGTTCCGGAGCGACACGAACGGGGACTTAGAATTTTTTCGCTCGGGCTCCGGAGCGACACGAACGGGGACTTAGAATTTTTTCGCTCGGGCTCCGGAGCGACACGATCGCTCCGTTATTCTACGTTCTCTCGGTCCACGGGCATCAGAGAGCAAAACAGCCTAATAGTTTTAGAGTGCCTCAACGATCAGGAATATGGATCTAACGTTCTCGTTTCGAACCGACGACTTTCGGTTCCGGAGCGACACGAACGCTCCATGATTCTCGATTATCTCGACACAGGTAAGAGACAGAGGAGAACAAGTGTATGGTTTTAGAGAGCCACGAGCACCAGGAATAAGGATCTACCGTTGCCATTTCGTTCCGTCGACATTCGGTTCCGGAGCGACACGAACGGGGACTTAGAATTTTTTCGCTCGGGCTCCGGAGCGACACGAACGGGGACTTAGAATTTTTTCGCTCGGGCTCCGGAGCGACACGATCGCTCCGTTATTCTACGTTCTCTCGGTCCACGGGCATCAGAGAGCAAAACAGCCTAATAGTTTTAGAGTGCCTCAACGATCAGGAATATGGATCTAACGTTCTCGTTTCGAACCGACGACTTTCGGTTCCGGAGCGACACGAACGCTCCATGATTCTCGATTATCTCGACACAGGTAAGAGACAGAGGAGAACAAGTGTATGGTTTTAGAGAGCCACGAGCACCAGGAATAAGGATCTACCGTTGTCATTTCGTTCCGTCGACATTCGGTTCCGGAGCGACACGAACGGGGACTTAGAATTTTTTCGCTCGGGCTCCGGAGCGACACGAACGGGGACTTAGAATTTTTTCGCTCGGGCTCCGGAGCGACACGATCGCTCCGTTATTCTACGTTCTCTCGGTCCACGGGCATCAGAGAGCAAAACAGCCTAATAGTTTTAGAGTGCCTCAACGATCAGGAATATGGATCTAACGTTCTCGTTTCGAACCGACGACTTTCGGTTCCGGAGCGACACGAACGCTCCATGATTCTCGATTATCTCGACACAGGTAAGAGACAGAGGAGAACAAGTGTATGGTTTTAGAGAGCCACGAGCACCAGGAATAAGGATCTACCGTTGTCATTTCGTTCCGTCGACATTCGGTTCCGGAGCGACACGAACGGGGACTTAGAATTTTTTCGCTCGGGCTCCGGAGCGACACGAACGGGGACTTAGAATTTTTTCGCTCGGGCTCCGGAGCGACACGATCGCTCCGTTATTCTACGTTCTCTCGGTCCACGGGCATCAGAGAGCAAAACAGCCTAATAGTTTTAGAGTGCCTCAACGATCAGGAATATGGATCTAACGTTCTCGTTTCGAACCGACGACTTTCGGTTCCGGAGCGACACGAACGCTCCATGATTCTCGATTATCTCGACACAGGTAAGAGACAGAGGAGAACAAGTGTATGGTTTTAGAGAGCCACGAGCACCAGGAATAAGGATCTACCGTTGTCATTTCGTTCCGTCGACATTCGGTTCCGGAGCGACACGAACGGGGACTTAGAATTTTTTCGCTCGGGCTCCGGAGCGACACGAACGGGGACTTAGAATTTTTTCGCTCGGGCTCCGGAGCGACACGATCGCTCCGTTATTCTACGTTCTCTCGGTCCACGGGCATCAGAGAGCAAAACAGCCTAATAGTTTTAGAGTGCCTCAACGATCAGGAATATGGATCTAACGTTCTCGTTTCGAACCGACGACTTTCGGTTCCGGAGCGACACGAACGCTCCATGATTCTCGATTATCTCGACACAGGTAAGAGACAGAGGAGAACAAGTGTATGGTTTTAGAGAGCCACGAGCACCAGGAATAAGGATCTACCGTTGTCATTTCGTTCCGTCGACATTCGGTTCCGGAGCGACACGAACGGGGACTTAGAATTTTTTCGCTCGGGCTCCGGAGCGACACGAACGGGGACTTAGAATTTTTTCGCTCGGGCTCCGGAGCGACACGATCGCTCCGTTATTCTACGTTCTCTCGGTCCACGGGCATCAGAGAGCAAAACAGCCTAATAGTTTTAGAGTGCCTCAACGATCAGGAATATGGATCTAACGTTCTCGTTTCGAACCGACGACTTTCGGTTCCGGAGCGACACGAACGCTCCATGATTCTCGATTATCTCGACACAGGTAAGAGACAGAGGAGAACAAGTGTATGGTTTTAGAGAGCCACGAGCACCAGGAATAAGGATCTACCGTTGTCATTTCGTTCCGTCGACATTCGGTTCCGGAGCGACACGAACGGGGACTTAGAATTTTTTCGCTCGGGCTCCGGAGCGACACCGAACGGGGACTTAGAATTTTTTCGCTCGGGCTCCGGAGCGACACGATCGCTCCGTTATTCTACGTTCTCTCGGTCCACGGGCATCAGAGAGCAAAACAGCCTAATAGTTTTAGAGTGCCTCAACGATCAGGAATATGGATCTAACGTTCTCGTTTCGAACCGACGACTTTCGGTTCCGGAGCGACACGAACGCTCCATGATTCTCGATTATCTCGACACAGGTAAGAGACAGAGGAGAACAAGTGTATGGTTTTAGAGAGCCACGAGCACCAGGAATAAGGATCTACCGTTGTCATTTCGTTCCGTCGACATTCGGTTCCGGAGCGACACGAACGGGGACTTAGAATTTTTTCGCTCGGGCTCCGGAGCGACACGAACGGGGACTTAGAATTTTTTCGCTCGGGCTCCGGAGCGACACGATCGCTCCGTTATTCTACGTTCTCTCGGTCCACGGGCATCAGAGAGCAAAACAGCCTAATAGTTTTAGAGTGCCTCAACGATCAGGAATATGGATCTAACGTTCTCGTTTCGAACCGACGACTTTCGGTTCCGGAGCGACACGAACGCTCCATGATTCTCGATTATCTCGACACAGGTAAGAGACAGAGGAGAACAAGTGTATGGTTTTAGAGAGCCACGAGCACCAGGAATAAGGATCTACCGTTGTCATTTCGTTCCGTCGACATTCGGTTCCGGAGCGACACGAACGGGGACTTAGAATTTTTTCGCTCGGGCTCCGGAGCGACACGAACGGGGACTTAGAATTTTTTCGCTCGGGCTCCGGAGCGACACGATCGCTCCGTTATTCTACGTTCTCTCGGTCCACGGGCATCAGAGAGCAAAACAGCCTAATAGTTTTAGAGTGCCTCAACGATCAGGAATATGGATCTAACGTTCTCGTTTCGAACCGACGACTTTCGGTTCCGGAGCGACACGAACGCTCCATGATTCTCGATTATCTCGACACAGGTAAGAGACAGAGGAGAACAAGTGTATGGTTTTAGAGAGCCACGAGCACCAGGAATAAGGATCTACCGTTGTCATTTCGTTCCGTCGACATTCGGTTCCGGAGCGACACGAACGGGGACTTAGAATTTTTTCGCTCGGGCTCCGGAGCGACACGAACGGGGACTTAGAATTTTTTCGCTCGGGCTCCGGAGCGACACGATCGCTCCGTTATTCTACGTTCTCTCGGTCCACGGGCATCAGAGAGCAAAACAGCCTAATAGTTTTAGAGTGCCTCAACGATCAGGAATATGGATCTAACGTTCTCGTTTCGAACCGACGACTTTCGGTTCCGGAGCGACACGAACGCTCCATGATTCTCGATTATCTCGACACAGGTAAGAGACAGAGGAGAACAAGTGTATGGTTTTAGAGAGCCACGAGCACCAGGAATAAGGATCTACCGTTGTCATTTCGTTCCGTCGACATTCGGTTCCGGAGCGACACGAACGGGGACTTAGAATTTTTTCGCTCGGGCTCCGGAGCGACACGAACGGGGACTTAGAATTTTTTCGCTCGGGCTCCGGAGCGACACGATCGCTCCGTTATTCTACGTTCTCTCGGTCCACGGGCATCAGAGAGCAAAACAGCCTAATAGTTTTAGAGTGCCTCAACGATCAGGAATATGGATCTAACGTTCTCGTTTCGAACCGACGACTTTCGGTTCCGGAGCGACACGAACGCTCCATGATTCTCGATTATCTCGACACAGGTAAGAGACAGAGGAGAACAAGTGTATGGTTTTAGAGAGCCACGAGCACCAGGAATAAGGATCTACCGTTGTCATTTCGTTCCGTCGACATTCGGTTCCGGAGCGACACGAACGGGGACTTAGAATTTTTTCGCTCGGGCTCCGGAGCGACACGAACGGGGACTTAGAATTTTTTCGCTCGGGCTCCGGAGCGACACGATCGCTCCGTTATTCTACGTTCTCTCGGTCCACGGGCATCAGAGAGCAAAACAGCCTAATAGTTTTAGAGTGCCTCAACGATCAGGAATATGGATCTAACGTTCTCGTTTCGAACCGACGACTTTCGGTTCCGGAGCGACACGAACGCTCCATGATTCTCGATTATCTCGACACAGGTAAGAGACAGAGGAGAACAAGTGTATGGTTTTAGAGAGCCACGAGCACCAGGAATAAGGATCTACCGTTGTCATTTCGTTCCGTCGACATTCGGTTCCGGAGCGACACGAACGGGGACTTAGAATTTTTTCGCTCGGGCTCCGGAGCGACACGAACGGGGACTTAGAATTTTTTCGCTCGGGCTCCGGAGCGACACGATCGCTCCGTTATTCTACGTTCTCTCGGTCCACGGGCATCAGAGAGCAAAACAGCCTAATAGTTTTAGAGTGCCTCAACGATCAGGAATATGGATCTAACGTTCTCGTTTCGAACCGACGACTTTCGGTTCCGGAGCGACACGAACGCTCCATGATTCTCGATTATCTCGACACAGGTAAGAGACAGAGGAGAACAAGTGTATGGTTTTAGAGAGCCACGAGCACCAGGAATAAGGATCTACCGTTGTCATTTCGTTCCGTCGACATTCGGTTCCGGAGCGACACGAACGGGGACTTAGAATTTTTTCGCTCGGGCTCCGGAGCGACACGAACGGGGACTTAGAATTTTTTCGCTCGGGCTCCGGAGCGACACGATCGCTCCGTTATTCTACGTTCTCTCGGTCCACGGGCATCAGAGAGCAAAACAGCCTAATAGTTTTAGAGTGCCTCAACGATCAGGAATATGGATCTAACGTTCTCGTTTCGAACCGACGACTTTCGGTTCCGGAGCGACACGAACGCTCCATGATTCTCGATTATCTCGACACAGGTAAGAGACAGAGGAGAACAAGTGTATGGTTTTAGAGAGCCACGAGCACCAGGAATAAGGATCTACCGTTGTCATTTCGTTCCGTCGACATTCGGTTCCGGAGCGACACGAACGGGGACTTAGAATTTTTTCGCTCGGGCTCCGGAGCGACACGAACGGGGACTTAGAATTTTTTCGCTCGGGCTCCGGAGCGACACGATCGCTCCGTTATTCTACGTTCTCTCGGTCCACGGGCATCAGAGAGCAAAACAGCCTAATAGTTTTAGAGTGCCTCAACGATCAGGAATATGGATCTAACGTTCTCGTTTCGAACCGACGACTTTCGGTTCCGGAGCGACACGAACGCTCCATGATTCTCGATTATCTCGACACAGGTAAGAGACAGAGGAGAACAAGTGTATGGTTTTAGAGAGCCACGAGCACCAGGAATAAGGATCTACCGTTGTCATTTCGTTCCGTCGACATTCGGTTCCGGAGCGACACGAACGGGGACTTAGAATTTTTTCGCTCGGGCTCCGGAGCGACACGAACGGGGACTTAGAATTTTTTCGCTCGGGCTCCGGAGCGACACGATCGCTCCGTTATTCTACGTTCTCTCGGTCCACGGGCATCAGAGAGCAAAACAGCCTAATAGTTTTAGAGTGCCTCAACGATCAGGAATATGGATCTAACGTTCTCGTTTCGAACCGACGACTTTCGGTTCCGGAGCGACACGAACGCTCCATGATTCTCGATTATCTCGACACAGGTAAGAGACAGAGGAGAACAAGTGTATGGTTTTAGAGAGCCACGAGCACCAGGAATAAGGATCTACCGTTGTCATTTCGTTCCGTCGACATTCGGTTCCGGAGCGACACGAACGGGGACTTAGAATTTTTTCGCTCGGGCTCCGGAGCGACACGAACGGGGACTTAGAATTTTTTCGCTCGGGCTCCGGAGCGACACGATCGCTCCGTTATTCTACGTTCTCTCGGTCCACGGGCATCAGAGAGCAAAACAGCCTAATAGTTTTAGAGTGCCTCAACGATCAGGAATATGGATCTAACGTTCTCGTTTCGAACCGACGACTTTCGGTTCCGGAGCGACACGAACGCTCCATGATTCTCGATTATCTCGACACAGGTAAGAGACAGAGGAGAACAAGTGTATGGTTTTAGAGAGCCACGAGCACCAGGAATAAGGATCTACCGTTGTCATTTCGTTCCGTCGACATTCGGTTCCGGAGCGACACGAACGGGGACTTAGAATTTTTTCGCTCGGGCTCCGGAGCGACACGAACGGGGACTTAGAATTTTTTCGCTCGGGCTCCGGAGCGACACGATCGCTCCGTTATTCTACGTTCTCTCGGTCCACGGGCATCAGAGAGCAAAACAGCCTAATAGTTTTAGAGTGCCTCAACGATCAGGAATATGGATCTAACGTTCTCGTTTCGAACCGACGACTTTCGGTTCCGGAGCGACACGAACGCTCCATGATTCTCGATTATCTCGACACAGGTAAGAGACAGAGGAGAACAAGTGTATGGTTTTAGAGAGCCACGAGCACCAGGAATAAGGATCTACCGTTGTCATTTCGTTCCGTCGACATTCGGTTCCGGAGCGACACGAACGGGGACTTAGAATTTTTTCGCTCGGGCTCCGGAGCGACACGAACGGGGACTTAGAATTTTTTCGCTCGGGCTCCGGAGCGACACGATCGCTCCGTTATTCTACGTTCTCTCGGTCCACGGGCATCAGAGAGCAAAACAGCCTAATAGTTTTAGAGTGCCTCAACGATCAGGAATATGGATCTAACGTTCTCGTTTCGAACCGACGACTTTCGGTTCCGGAGCGACACGAACGCTCCATGATTCTCGATTATCTCGACACAGGTAAGAGACAGAGGAGAACAAGTGTATGGTTTTAGAGAGCCACGAGCACCAGGAATAAGGATCTACCGTTGTCATTTCGTTCCGTCGACATTCGGTTCCGGAGCGACACGAACGGGGACTTAGAATTTTTTCGCTCGGGCTCCGGAGCGACACGAACGGGGACTTAGAATTTTTTCGCTCGGGCTCCGGAGCGACACGATCGCTCCGTTATTCTACGTTCTCTCGGTCCACGGGCATCAGAGAGCAAAACAGCCTAATAGTTTTAGAGTGCCTCAACGATCAGGAATATGGATCTAACGTTCTCGTTTCGAACCGACGACTTTCGGTTCCGGAGCGACACGAACGCTCCATGATTCTCGATTATCTCGACACAGGTAAGAGACAGAGGAGAACAAGTGTATGGTTTTAGAGAGCCACGAGCACCAGGAATAAGGATCTACCGTTGTCATTTCGTTCCGTCGACATTCGGTTCCGGAGCGACACGAACGGGGACTTAGAATTTTTTCGCTCGGGCTCCGGAGCGACACGAACGGGGACTTAGAATTTTTTCGCTCGGGCTCCGGAGCGACACGATCGCTCCGTTATTCTACGTTCTCTCGGTCCACGGGCATCAGAGAGCAAAACAGCCTAATAGTTTTAGAGTGCCTCAACGATCAGGAATATGGATCTAACGTTCTCGTTTCGAACCGACGACTTTCGGTTCCGGAGCGACACGAACGCTCCATGATTCTCGATTATCTCGACACAGGTAAGAGACAGAGGAGAACAAGTGTATGGTTTTAGAGAGCCACGAGCACCAGGAATAAGGATCTACCGTTGTCATTTCGTTCCGTCGACATTCGGTTCCGGAGCGACACGAACGGGGACTTAGAATTTTTTCGCTCGGGCTCCGGAGCGACACGAACGGGGACTTAGAATTTTTTCGCTCGGGCTCCGGAGCGACACGATCGCTCCGTTATTCTACGTTCTCTCGGTCCACGGGCATCAGAGAGCAAAACAGCCTAATAGTTTTAGAGTGCCTCAACGATCAGGAATATGGATCTAACGTTCTCGTTTCGAACCGACGACTTTCGGTTCCGGAGCGACACGAACGCTCCATGATTCTCGATTATCTCGACACAGGTAAGAGACAGAGGAGAACAAGTGTATGGTTTTAGAGAGCCACGAGCACCAGGAATAAGGATCTACCGTTGTCATTTCGTTCCGTCGACATTCGGTTCCGGAGCGACACGAACGGGGACTTAGAATTTTTTCGCTCGGGCTCCGGAGCGACACGAACGGGGACTTAGAATTTTTTCGCTCGGGCTCCGGAGCGACACGATCGCTCCGTTATTCTACGTTCTCTCGGTCCACGGGCATCAGAGAGCAAAACAGCCTAATAGTTTTAGAGTGCCTCAACGATCAGGAATATGGATCTAACGTTCTCGTTTCGAACCGACGACTTTCGGTTCCGGAGCGACACGAACGCTCCATGATTCTCGATTATCTCGACACAGGTAAGAGACAGAGGAGAACAAGTGTATGGTTTTAGAGAGCCACGAGCACCAGGAATAAGGATCTACCGTTGTCATTTCGTTCCGTCGACATTCGGTTCCGGAGCGACACGAACGGGGACTTAGAATTTTTTCGCTCGGGCTCCGGAGCGACACGAACGGGGACTTAGAATTTTTTCGCTCGGGCTCCGGAGCGACACGATCGCTCCGTTATTCTACGTTCTCTCGGTCCACGGGCATCAGAGAGCAAAACAGCCTAATAGTTTTAGAGTGCCTCAACGATCAGGAATATGGATCTAACGTTCTCGTTTCGAACCGACGACTTTCGGTTCCGGAGCGACACGAACGCTCCATGATTCTCGATTATCTCGACACAGGTAAGAGACAGAGGAGAACAAGTGTATGGTTTTAGAGAGCCACGAGCACCAGGAATAAGGATCTACCGTTGTCATTTCGTTCCGTCGACATTCGGTTCCGGAGCGACACGAACGGGGACTTAGAATTTTTTCGCTCGGGCTCCGGAGCGACACGAACGGGGACTTAGAATTTTTTCGCTCGGGCTCCGGAGCGACACGATCGCTCCGTTATTCTACGTTCTCTCGGTCCACGGGCATCAGAGAGCAAAACAGCCTAATAGTTTTAGAGTGCCTCAACGATCAGGAATATGGATCTAACGTTCTCGTTTCGAACCGACGACTTTCGGTTCCGGAGCGACACGAACGCTCCATGATTCTCGATTATCTCGACACAGGTAAGAGACAGAGGAGAACAAGTGTATGGTTTTAGAGAGCCACGAGCACCAGGAATAAGGATCTACCGTTGTCATTTCGTTCCGTCGACATTCGGTTCCGGAGCGACACGAACGGGGACTTAGAATTTTTTCGCTCGGGCTCCGGAGCGACACGAACGGGGACTTAGAATTTTTTCGCTCGGGCTCCGGAGCGACACGATCGCTCCGTTATTCTACGTTCTCTCGGTCCACGGGCATCAGAGAGCAAAACAGCCTAATAGTTTTAGAGTGCCTCAACGATCAGGAATATGGATCTAACGTTCTCGTTTCGAACCGACGACTTTCGGTTCCGGAGCGACACGAACGCTCCATGATTCTCGATTATCTCGACACAGGTAAGAGACAGAGGAGAACAAGTGTATGGTTTTAGAGAGCCACGAGCACCAGGAATAAGGATCTACCGTTGTCATTTCGTTCCGTCGACATTCGGTTCCGGAGCGACACGAACGGGGACTTAGAATTTTTTCGCTCGGGCTCCGGAGCGACACGAACGGGGACTTAGAATTTTTTCGCTCGGGCTCCGGAGCGACACGATCGCTCCGTTATTCTACGTTCTCTCGGTCCACGGGCATCAGAGAGCAAAACAGCCTAATAGTTTTAGAGTGCCTCAACGATCAGGAATATGGATCTAACGTTCTCGTTTCGAACCGACGACTTTCGGTTCCGGAGCGACACGAACGCTCCATGATTCTCGATTATCTCGACACAGGTAAGAGACAGAGGAGAACAAGTGTATGGTTTTAGAGAGCCACGAGCACCAGGAATAAGGATCTACCGTTGTCATTTCGTTCCGTCGACATTCGGTTCCGGAGCGACACGAACGGGGACTTAGAATTTTTTCGCTCGGGCTCCGGAGCGACACGAACGGGGACTTAGAATTTTTTCGCTCGGGCTCCGGAGCGACACGATCGCTCCGTTATTCTACGTTCTCTCGGTCCACGGGCATCAGAGAGCAAAACAGCCTAATAGTTTTAGAGTGCCTCAACGATCAGGAATATGGATCTAACGTTCTCGTTTCGAACCGACGACTTTCGGTTCCGGAGCGACACGAACGCTCCATGATTCTCGATTATCTCGACACAGGTAAGAGACAGAGGAGAACAAGTGTATGGTTTTAGAGAGCCACGAGCACCAGGAATAAGGATCTACCGTTGTCATTTCGTTCCGTCGACATTCGGTTCCGGAGCGACACGAACGGGGACTTAGAATTTTTTCGCTCGGGCTCCGGAGCGACACGAACGGGGACTTAGAATTTTTTCGCTCGGGCTCCGGAGCGACACGATCGCTCCGTTATTCTACGTTCTCTCGGTCCACGGGCATCAGAGAGCAAAACAGCCTAATAGTTTTAGAGTGCCTCAACGATCAGGAATATGGATCTAACGTTCTCGTTTCGAACCGACGACTTTCGGTTCCGGAGCGACACGAACGCTCCATGATTCTCGATTATCTCGACACAGGTAAGAGACAGAGGAGAACAAGTGTATGGTTTTAGAGAGCCACGAGCACCAGGAATAAGGATCTACCGTTGTCATTTCGTTCCGTCGACATTCGGTTCCGGAGCGACACGAACGGGGACTTAGAATTTTTTCGCTCGGGCTCCGGAGCGACACGAACGGGGACTTAGAATTTTTTCGCTCGGGCTCCGGAGCGACACGATCGCTCCGTTATTCTACGTTCTCTCGGTCCACGGGCATCAGAGAGCAAAACAGCCTAATAGTTTTAGAGTGCCTCAACGATCAGGAATATGGATCTAACGTTCTCGTTTCGAACCGACGACTTTCGGTTCCGGAGCGACACGAACGCTCCATGATTCTCGATTATCTCGACACAGGTAAGAGACAGAGGAGAACAAGTGTATGGTTTTAGAGAGCCACGAGCACCAGGAATAAGGATCTACCGTTGTCATTTCGTTCCGTCGACATTCGGTTCCGGAGCGACACGAACGGGGACTTAGAATTTTTTCGCTCGGGCTCCGGAGCGACACGAACGGGGACTTAGAATTTTTTCGCTCGGGCTCCGGAGCGACACGATCGCTCCGTTATTCTACGTTCTCTCGGTCCACGGGCATCAGAGAGCAAAACAGCCTAATAGTTTTAGAGTGCCTCAACGATCAGGAATATGGATCTAACGTTCTCGTTTCGAACCGACGACTTTCGGTTCCGGAGCGACACGAACGCTCCATGATTCTCGATTATCTCGACACAGGTAAGAGACAGAGGAGAACAAGTGTATGGTTTTAGAGAGCCACGAGCACCAGGAATAAGGATCTACCGTTGTCATTTCGTTCCGTCGACATTCGGTTCCGGAGCGACACGAACGGGGACTTAGAATTTTTTCGCTCGGGCTCCGGAGCGACACGAACGGGGACTTAGAATTTTTTCGCTCGGGCTCCGGAGCGACACGATCGCTCCGTTATTCTACGTTCTCTCGGTCCACGGGCATCAGAGAGCAAAACAGCCTAATAGTTTTAGAGTGCCTCAACGATCAGGAATATGGATCTAACGTTCTCGTTTCGAACCGACGACTTTCGGTTCCGGAGCGACACGAACGCTCCATGATTCTCGATTATCTCGACACAGGTAAGAGACAGAGGAGAACAAGTGTATGGTTTTAGAGAGCCACGAGCACCAGGAATAAGGATCTACCGTTGTCATTTCGTTCCGTCGACATTCGGTTCCGGAGCGACACGAACGGGGACTTAGAATTTTTTCGCTCGGGCTCCGGAGCGACACGAACGGGGACTTAGAATTTTTTCGCTCGGGCTCCGGAGCGACACGATCGCTCCGTTATTCTACGTTCTCTCGGTCCACGGGCATCAGAGAGCAAAACAGCCTAATAGTTTTAGAGTGCCTCAACGATCAGGAATATGGATCTAACGTTCTCGTTTCGAACCGACGACTTTCGGTTCCGGAGCGACACGAACGCTCCATGATTCTCGATTATCTCGACACAGGTAAGAGACAGAGGAGAACAAGTGTATGGTTTTAGAGAGCCACGAGCACCAGGAATAAGGATCTACCGTTGTCATTTCGTTCCGTCGACATTCGGTTCCGGAGCGACACGAACGGGGACTTAGAATTTTTTCGCTCGGGCTCCGGAGCGACACGAACGGGGACTTAGAATTTTTTCGCTCGGGCTCCGGAGCGACACGATCGCTCCGTTATTCTACGTTCTCTCGGTCCACGGGCATCAGAGAGCAAAACAGCCTAATAGTTTTAGAGTGCCTCAACGATCAGGAATATGGATCTAACGTTCTCGTTTCGAACCGACGACTTTCGGTTCCGGAGCGACACGAACGCTCCATGATTCTCGATTATCTCGACACAGGTAAGAGACAGAGGAGAACAAGTGTATGGTTTTAGAGAGCCACGAGCACCAGGAATAAGGATCTACCGTTGTCATTTCGTTCCGTCGACATTCGGTTCCGGAGCGACACGAACGGGGACTTAGAATTTTTTCGCTCGGGCTCCGGAGCGACACGAACGGGGACTTAGAATTTTTTCGCTCGGGCTCCGGAGCGACACGATCGCTCCGTTATTCTACGTTCTCTCGGTCCACGGGCATCAGAGAGCAAAACAGCCTAATAGTTTTAGAGTGCCTCAACGATCAGGAATATGGATCTAACGTTCTCGTTTCGAACCGACGACTTTCGGTTCCGGAGCGACACGAACGCTCCATGATTCTCGATTATCTCGACACAGGTAAGAGACAGAGGAGAACAAGTGTATGGTTTTAGAGAGCCACGAGCACCAGGAATAAGGATCTACCGTTGTCATTTCGTTCCGTCGACATTCGGTTCCGGAGCGACACGAACGGGGACTTAGAATTTTTTCGCTCGGGCTCCGGAGCGACACGAACGGGGACTTAGAATTTTTTCGCTCGGGCTCCGGAGCGACACGATCGCTCCGTTATTCTACGTTCTCTCGGTCCACGGGCATCAGAGAGCAAAACAGCCTAATAGTTTTAGAGTGCCTCAACGATCAGGAATATGGATCTAACGTTCTCGTTTCGAACCGACGACTTTCGGTTCCGGAGCGACACGAACGCTCCATGATTCTCGATTATCTCGACACAGGTAAGAGACAGAGGAGAACAAGTGTATGGTTTTAGAGAGCCACGAGCACCAGGAATAAGGATCTACCGTTGTCATTTCGTTCCGTCGACATTCGGTTCCGGAGCGACACGAACGGGGACTTAGAATTTTTTCGCTCGGGCTCCGGAGCGACACGAACGGGGACTTAGAATTTTTTCGCTCGGGCTCCGGAGCGACACGATCGCTCCGTTATTCTACGTTCTCTCGGTCCACGGGCATCAGAGAGCAAAACAGCCTAATAGTTTTAGAGTGCCTCAACGATCAGGAATATGGATCTAACGTTCTCGTTTCGAACCGACGACTTTCGGTTCCGGAGCGACACGAACGCTCCATGATTCTCGATTATCTCGACACAGGTAAGAGACAGAGGAGAACAAGTGTATGGTTTTAGAGAGCCACGAGCACCAGGAATAAGGATCTACCGTTGTCATTTCGTTCCGTCGACATTCGGTTCCGGAGCGACACGAACGGGGACTTAGAATTTTTTCGCTCGGGCTCCGGAGCGACACGAACGGGGACTTAGAATTTTTTCGCTCGGGCTCCGGAGCGACACGATCGCTCCGTTATTCTACGTTCTCTCGGTCCACGGGCATCAGAGAGCAAAACAGCCTAATAGTTTTAGAGTGCCTCAACGATCAGGAATATGGATCTAACGTTCTCGTTTCGAACCGACGACTTTCGGTTCCGGAGCGACACACGAACGCTCCATGATTCTCGATTATCTCGACACAGGTAAGAGACAGAGGAGAACAAGTGTATGGTTTTAGAGAGCCACGAGCACCAGGAATAAGGATCTACCGTTGTCATTTCGTTCCGTCGACATTCGGTTCCGGAGCGACACGAACGGGGACTTAGAATTTTTTCGCTCGGGCTCCGGAGCGACACGAACGGGGACTTAGAATTTTTTCGCTCGGGCTCCGGAGCGACACGATCGCTCCGTTATTCTACGTTCTCTCGGTCCACGGGCATCAGAGAGCAAAACAGCCTAATAGTTTTAGAGTGCCTCAACGATCAGGAATATGGATCTAACGTTCTCGTTTCGAACCGACGACTTTCGGTTCCGGAGCGACACGAACGCTCCATGATTCTCGATTATCTCGACACAGGTAAGAGACAGAGGAGAACAAGTGTATGGTTTTAGAGAGCCACGAGCACCAGGAATAAGGATCTACCGTTGTCATTTCGTTCCGTCGACATTCGGTTCCGGAGCGACACGAACGGGGACTTAGAATTTTTTCGCTCGGGCTCCGGAGCGACACGAACGGGGACTTAGAATTTTTTCGCTCGGGCTCCGGAGCGACACGATCGCTCCGTTATTCTACGTTCTCTCGGTCCACGGGCATCAGAGAGCAAAACAGCCTAATAGTTTTAGAGTGCCTCAACGATCAGGAATATGGATCTAACGTTCTCGTTTCGAACCGACGACTTTCGGTTCCGGAGCGACACGAACGCTCCATGATTCTCGATTATCTCGACACAGGTAAGAGACAGAGGAGAACAAGTGTATGGTTTTAGAGAGCCACGAGCACCAGGAATAAGGATCTACCGTTGTCATTTCGTTCCGTCGACATTCGGTTCCGGAGCGACACGAACGGGGACTTAGAATTTTTTCGCTCGGGCTCCGGAGCGACACGAACGGGGACTTAGAATTTTTTCGCTCGGGCTCCGGAGCGACACGATCGCTCCGTTATTCTACGTTCTCTCGGTCCACGGGCATCAGAGAGCAAAACAGCCTAATAGTTTTAGAGTGCCTCAACGATCAGGAATATGGATCTAACGTTCTCGTTTCGAACCGACGACTTTCGGTTCCGGAGCGACACGAACGCTCCATGATTCTCGATTATCTCGACACAGGTAAGAGACAGAGGAGAACAAGTGTATGGTTTTAGAGAGCCACGAGCACCAGGAATAAGGATCTACCGTTGTCATTTCGTTCCGTCGACATTCGGTTCCGGAGCGACACGAACGGGGACTTAGAATTTTTTCGCTCGGGCTCCGGAGCGACACGAACGGGGACTTAGAATTTTTTCGCTCGGGCTCCGGAGCGACACGATCGCTCCGTTATTCTACGTTCTCTCGGTCCACGGGCATCAGAGAGCAAAACAGCCTAATAGTTTTAGAGTGCCTCAACGATCAGGAATATGGATCTAACGTTCTCGTTTCGAACCGACGACTTTCGGTTCCGGAGCGACACGAACGCTCCATGATTCTCGATTATCTCGACACAGGTAAGAGACAGAGGAGAACAAGTGTATGGTTTTAGAGAGCCACGAGCACCAGGAATAAGGATCTACCGTTGTCATTTCGTTCCGTCGACATTCGGTTCCGGAGCGACACGAACGGGGACTTAGAATTTTTTCGCTCGGGCTCCGGAGCGACACGAACGGGGACTTAGAATTTTTTCGCTCGGGCTCCGGAGCGACACGATCGCTCCGTTATTCTACGTTCTCTCGGTCCACGGGCATCAGAGAGCAAAACAGCCTAATAGTTTTAGAGTGCCTCAACGATCAGGAATATGGATCTAACGTTCTCGTTTCGAACCGACGACTTTCGGTTCCGGAGCGACACGAACGCTCCATGATTCTCGATTATCTCGACACAGGTAAGAGACAGAGGAGAACAAGTGTATGGTTTTAGAGAGCCACGAGCACCAGGAATAAGGATCTACCGTTGTCATTTCGTTCCGTCGACATTCGGTTCCGGAGCGACACGAACGGGGACTTAGAATTTTTTCGCTCGGGCTCCGGAGCGACACGAACGGGGACTTAGAATTTTTTCGCTCGGGCTCCGGAGCGACACGATCGCTCCGTTATTCTACGTTCTCTCGGTCCACGGGCATCAGAGAGCAAAACAGCCTAATAGTTTTAGAGTGCCTCAACGATCAGGAATATGGATCTAACGTTCTCGTTTCGAACCGACGACTTTCGGTTCCGGAGCGACACGAACGCTCCATGATTCTCGATTATCTCGACACAGGTAAGAGACAGAGGAGAACAAGTGTATGGTTTTAGAGAGCCACGAGCACCAGGAATAAGGATCTACCGTTGTCATTTCGTTCCGTCGACATTCGGTTCCGGAGCGACACGAACGGGGACTTAGAATTTTTTCGCTCGGGCTCCGGAGCGACACGAACGGGGACTTAGAATTTTTTCGCTCGGGCTCCGGAGCGACACGATCGCTCCGTTATTCTACGTTCTCTCGGTCCACGGGCATCAGAGAGCAAAACAGCCTAATAGTTTTAGAGTGCCTCAACGATCAGGAATATGGATCTAACGTTCTCGTTTCGAACCGACGACTTTCGGTTCCGGAGCGACACGAACGCTCCATGATTCTCGATTATCTCGACACAGGTAAGAGACAGAGGAGAACAAGTGTATGGTTTTAGAGAGCCACGAGCACCAGGAATAAGGATCTACCGTTGTCATTTCGTTCCGTCGACATTCGGTTCCGGAGCGACACGAACGGGGACTTAGAATTTTTTCGCTCGGGCTCCGGAGCGACACGAACGGGGACTTAGAATTTTTTCGCTCGGGCTCCGGAGCGACACGATCGCTCCGTTATTCTACGTTCTCTCGGTCCACGGGCATCAGAGAGCAAAACAGCCTAATAGTTTTAGAGTGCCTCAACGATCAGGAATATGGATCTAACGTTCTCGTTTCGAACCGACGACTTTCGGTTCCGGAGCGACACGAACGCTCCATGATTCTCGATTATCTCGACACAGGTAAGAGACAGAGGAGAACAAGTGTATGGTTTTAGAGAGCCACGAGCACCAGGAATAAGGATCTACCGTTGTCATTTCGTTCCGTCGACATTCGGTTCCGGAGCGACACGAACGGGGACTTAGAATTTTTTCGCTCGGGCTCCGGAGCGACACGAACGGGGACTTAGAATTTTTTCGCTCGGGCTCCGGAGCGACACGATCGCTCCGTTATTCTACGTTCTCTCGGTCCACGGGCATCAGAGAGCAAAACAGCCTAATAGTTTTAGAGTGCCTCAACGATCAGGAATATGGATCTAACGTTCTCGTTTCGAACCGACGACTTTCGGTTCCGGAGCGACACGAACGCTCCATGATTCTCGATTATCTCGACACAGGTAAGAGACAGAGGAGAACAAGTGTATGGTTTTAGAGAGCCACGAGCACCAGGAATAAGGATCTACCGTTGTCATTTCGTTCCGTCGACACCGGAGCGACACGAACGGGGACTTAGAATTTTTTCGCTCGGGCTCCGGAGCGACACGAACGGGGACTTAGAATTTTTTCGCTCGGGCTCCGGAGCGACACGATCGCTCCGTTATTCTACGTTCTCTCGGTCCACGGGCATCAGAGAGCAAAACAGCCTAATAGTTTTAGAGTGCCTCAACGATCAGGAATATGGATCTAACGTTCTCGTTTCGAACCGACGACTTTCGGTTCCGGAGCGAACACGAACGCTCCATGATTCTCGATTATCTCGACACAGGTAAGAGACAGAGGAGAACAAGTGTATGGTTTTAGAGAGCCACGAGCACCAGGAATAAGGATCTACCGTTGTCATTTCGTTCCGTCGACATTCGGTTCCGGAGCGACACGAACGGGGACTTAGAATTTTTTCGCTCGGGCTCCGGAGCGACACGAACGGGGACTTAGAATTTTTTCGCTCGGGCTCCGGAACGACACGATCGCTCCGTTATTCTACGGTTCTCTCGGTCCACCGGGCATCAGAGAGCAAAACAGCCTAATAGTTTTAGAGTGCCTCAACGATCAGGAATATGGATCTAACGTTCTCGTTTCGAACCGACGACTTTCGGTTCCGGAGCGACACGAACGCTCCATGATTCTCGATTATCTCGACACAGGTAAGAGACAGAGGAGAACAAGTGTATGGTTTTAGAGAGCCACGAGCACCAGGAATAAGGATCTACCGTTGTCATTTCGTTCCGTCGACATTCGGTTCCGGAGCGACACGAACGGGGACTTAGAATTTTTTCGCTCGGACTCCGGAGCGACACGAACGGGGGACTTAGAATTTTTTCGCTCGGGCTCCGGAGCGACACGATCGCTCCGTTATTCTACGTTCTCTCGGTCCACGGGCATCAGAGAGCAAAACAGCCTAATAGTTTTAGAGTGCCTCAACGATCAGGAATATGGATCTAACGTTCTCGTTTCGAACCGACGACTTTCGGTTCCGGAGCGACACGAACGCTCCATGATTCTCGATTATCTCGACACAGGTAAGAGACAGAGGAGAACAAGTGTATGGTTTTAGAGAGCCACGAGCACCAGGAATAAGGATCTACCGTTGTCATTTCGTTCCGTCGACATTCGGTTCCGGAGCGACACGAACGGGGACTTAGAATTTTTTCGCTCGGGCTCCGGAGCGACACGAACGGGGACTTAGAATTTTTTCGCTCGGGCTCCGGAGCGACACGATCGCTCCGTTATTCTACGTTCTCTCGGTCCACGGGCATCAGAGAGCAAAACAGCCTAATAGTTTTAGAGTGCCTCAACGATCAGAATATGGATCTAACGTTCTCGTTTCGAACCGACGACTTTCGGTTCCGGAGCGACACGAACGCGCCATGATTCTCGATTATCTCGACACAGGTAAGAGACAGAGGAGAACAAGTGTATGGTTTTAGAGAGCCACGAGCACCAGGAATAAGGATCTACCGTTGTCATTTCGTTCCGTCGACATTCGGTTCCGGAGCGACACGAACGGGGACTTAGAATTTTTTCGCTCGGGCTCCGGAGCGACACGAACGGGGACTTAGAATTTTTCGCTCGGGCTCCGGAGCGACACGATCGCTCCGTTATTCTACGTTCTCTCGGTCCACGGGCAATCAGAGAGCAAAACAGCCTAATAGTTTTAGAGTGCCTCAACGATCAGGAATATGGATCTAACGTTCTCGTTTCGAACCGACGACTTTCGGTTCCGGAGCGACACGAACGCGCCATGATTCTCGATTATCTCGACACAGGTAAGAGACAGAGGAGAACAAGTGTATGGTTTTAGAGAGCCACGAGCACCAGGAATAAGGATCTACCGTTGTCATTTCGTTCCGTTCGACATTCGGTTCCGGAGCGACACGAACGGGACTTAGAATTTTTTCGCTCGGGCTCCGGAGCGACACGAACGGGGACTTAGAATTTTTTCGCTCGGGCTCCGGAGCGACACGATCGCTCCGTTATTCTACGTTCTCTCGGTCCACGGGCATCAGAGAGCAAAACAGCCTAATAGTTTTAGAGTGCCTCAACGATCAGGAATATGGATCTAACGTTCTCGTTTCGAACCGACGACTTTCGGTTCCGGAGCGACACGAACGCTCCATGATTCTCGATTATCTCGACACAGGTAAGAGACAGAGGAGAACAAGTGTATGGTTTTAGAGAGCCACGAGCACCAGGAATAAGGATCTACCGTTGTCATTTCGTTCCGTCGACATTCGGTTCCGGAGCGACACGAACGGGGACTTAGAATTTTTTCGCTCGGGCTCCGGAGCGACACGAACGGGGACTTAGAATTTTTTCGCTCGGGCTCCGGAAGCGACACGATCGCTCCGTTATTCTACGTTCTCTCGGTCCACGGGCATCAGAGAGCAAAACAGCCTAATAGTTTTAGAGTGCCTCAACGATCAGGAATATGGATCTAACGTTCTCGTTTCGAACCGACGACTTTCGGTTCCGGAGCGACACGAACGCTCCATGATTCTCGATTATCTCGACACAGGTAAGAGACAGAGGAGAACAAGTGTATGGTTTTAGAGAGCCACGAGCACCAGGAATAAGGATCTACCGTTGTCATTTCGTTCCGTCGACATTCGGTTCCCGGAGCGACACGAACGGGGACTTAGAATTTTTTCGCTCGGACTCCGGAGGCGACACGAACGGGGACTTAGAATTTTTTCGCTCGGGCTCCGGAGCGACACGATCGCTCCGTTATTCTACGTTCTCTCGGTCCACGGGCATCAGAGAGCAAAACAGCCTAATAGTTTTAGAGTGCCTCAACGATCAGGAATATGGATCTAACGTTCTCGTTTCGAACCGACGACTTTCGGTTCCGGAGCGACACGAACGCTCCATGATTCTCGATTATCTCGACACAGGTAAGAGACAGAGGAGAACAAGTGTATGGTTTTAGAGAGCCACGAGCACCAGGAATAAGGATCTACCGTTGTCATTTCGTTCCGTCGACATTCGGTTCCGGAGCGACACGAACGGGGACTTAGAATTTTTTTCGCTCGGGCTCCGGAGCGACACGAACGGGGACTTAGAATTTTTTCGCTCGGGCTCCGGAGCGACACGATCGCTCCGTTATTCTACGTTCTCTCGGTCCACGGGCATCAGAGAGCAAACAGCCTAATAGTTTTAGAGTGCCTCAACGATCAGGAATATGGATCTAACGTTCTCGTTTCGAACCGACGACTTTCGGTTCCGGAGCGACACGAACGCGCCATGATTCTCGATTATCTCGACACAGGTAAGAGACAGAGGAGAACAAGTGTATGGTTTTAGAGAGCCACGAGCACCAGGAATAAGGATCTACCGTTGTCATTTCGTTCCGTCGACATTCGGTTCCGGAGCGACACGAACGGGGACTTAGAATTTTTTCGCTCGGGCTCCGGAGCGACACGAACGGGGACTTAGAATTTTTTCGCTCGGGCTCCGGAGCGACACGATCGCTCCGTTATTCTACGTTCTCTCGGTCCACGGGCATCAGAGAGCAAAACAGCCTAATAGTTTTAGAGTGCCTCAACGATCAGGAATATGGATCTAACGTTCTCGTTTCGAACCGACGACTTTCGGTTCCGGAGCGACACGAACGCTCCATGATTCTCGATTATCTCGACACAGGTAAGAGACAGAGGAGAACAAGTGTATGGTTTTAGAGAGCCACGAGCACCAGGAATAAGGATCTACCGTTGTCATTTCGTTCCGTCGACATTCGGTTCCGGAGCGACACGAACGGGGACTTAGAATTTTTTCGCTCGGGCTCCGGAGCGACACGAACGGGGACTTAGAATTTTTTCGCTCGGGCTCCGGAGCGACACGATCGCTCCGTTATTCTACGTTCTCTCGGTCCACGGGCATCAGAGAGCAAAACAGCCTAATAGTTTTAGAGTGCCTCAACGATCAGGAATATGGATCTAACGTTCTCGTTTCGAACCGACGACTTTCGGTTCCGGAGCGACACGAACGCTCCATGATTCTCGATTATCTCGACACAGGTAAGAGACAGAGGAGAACAAGTGTATGGTTTTAGAGAGCCACGAGCACCAGGAATAAGGATCTACCGTTGTCATTTCGTTCCGTCGATATTCGGTTCCGGAGCGACACGAACGGGGACTTAGAATTTTTTCGCTCGGGCTCCGGAGCGACACGAACGGGGACTTACAATTTTTTCGCTCGGGCTCCGGAGCGACACGATCGCTCCGTTATTCTACGTTCTCTCGGTCCACGGGCATCAGAGAGCAAAACAGCCTAATAGTTTTAGAGTGCCTCAACGATCAGGAATATGGATCTAACGTTCTCGTTTCGAACCGACGACTTTCGGTTCCGGAGCGACACGAACGCTCCATGATTCTCGATTATCTCGACACAGGTAAGAGACAGAGGAGAACAAGTGTATGGTTTTAGAGAGCCCACGAGCACCAGGAATAAGGATCTACCGTTGTCATTTCGTTCCGTCGACATTCGGTTCCGGAGCGACACGAACGGGGACTTAGAATTTTTTCGCTCGGGCTCCGGAGCGACACGAACGGGGACTTAGAATTTTTTCGCTCCGGCTCCGGAGCGACACGATCGCTCCGTTATTCTACGTTCTCTCGGTCCACGGGCATCAGAGAGCAAAACAGCCTAATAGTTTTAGAGTGCCTCAACGATCAGGAATATGGATCTAACGTTCTCGTTTCGAACCGACGACTTTCGGTTCCGGAGCGACACGAACGCTCCATGATTCTCGATTATCTCGACACAGGTAAGAGACAGAGGAGAACAAGTGTATGGTTTTAGAGAGCCACGAGCACCAGGAATAAGGATCTACCGTTGTCATTTCGTTCCGTCGACATTCGGTTCCGGAGCGACACGAACGGGGACTTAGAATGTTTTCGCTCGGGCTCCGGAGCGACACGAACGGGGACTTAGAATTTTTTCGCTCGGGCTCCGGAGCGACACGATCGCTCCGTTATTCTACGTTCTCTCGGTCCACGGGCATCAGAGAGCAAAACAGCCTAATAGTTTTAGAGTGCCTCAACGATCAGGAATATGGATCTAACGTTCTCGTTTCGAACCGACGACTTTCGGTTCCGGAGCGACACGAACGCTCCATGATTCTCGATTATCTCGACACAGGTAAGAGACAGAGGAGAACAAGTGTATGGTTTTAGAGAGCCACGAGCACCAGGAATAAGGATCTACCGTTGTCATTTCGTTCCGTCGACATTCGGTTCCGGAGCGACACGAACGGGGACTTAGAATTTTTTCGCTCGGGCTCCGGAGCGACACGAACGGGGACTTAGAATTTTTTCGCTCGGGCTCCGGAGCGACACGATCGCTCCGTTATTCTACGTTCTCTCGGTCCACGGGCATCAGAGAGCAAAACAGCCTAATAGTTTTAGAGTGCCTCAACGATCAGGAATATGGATCTAACGTTCTCGTTTCGAACCGACGACTTTCGGTTCCGGAGCGACACGAACGCTCCATGATTCTCGATTATCTCGACACAGGTAAGAGACAGAGGAGAACAAGTGTATGGTTTTAGAGAGCCACGAGCACCAGGAATAAGGATCTACCGTTGTCATTTCGTTCCGTCGACATTCGGTTCCGGAGCGACACGAACGGGGACTTAGAATTTTTTCGCTCGGACTCCGGAGCGACACGAACGGGGACTTAGAATTTTTTCGCTCGGGCTCCGGAGCGACACGATCGCTCCGTTATTCTACGTTCTCTCGGTCCACGGGCATCAGAGAGCAAAACAGCCTAATAGTTTTAGAGTGCCTCAACGATCAGGAATATGGATCTAACGTTCTCGTTTCGAACCGACGACTTTCGGTTCCGGAGCGACACGAACGCTCCATGATTCTCGATTATCTCGACACAGGTAAGAGACAGAGGAGAACAAGTGTATGGTTTTAGAGAGCCACGAGCACCAGGAATAAGGATCTACCGTTGTCATTTCGTTCCGTCGACATTCGGTTCCGGAGCGACACGAACGGGGACTTAGAATTTTTTCGCTCGGGCTCCGGAGCGACACGAACGGGGACTTAGAATTTTTTCGCTCTGGGCTCCGGAGCGACACGATCGCTCCGTTATTCTACGTTCTCTCGGTCCACGGGCATCAGAGAGCAAAACAGCCTAATAGTTTTAGAGTGCCTCAACGATCAGGAATATGGATCTAACGTTCTCGTTTCGAACCGACGACTTTCGGTTCCGGAGCGACACGAACGCTCCATGATTCTCGATTATCTCGACACAGGTAAGAGACAGAGGAGAACAAGTGTATGGTTTTAGAGAGCCACGAGCACCAGGAATAAGGATCTACCGTTGTCATTTCGTTCCGTCGACATTCGGTTCCGGAGCGACACGAACGGGGACTTAGAATTTTTTCGCTCGGGCTCCGGAGCGACACGAACGGGGACTTAGAATTTTTTCGCTCGGGCTCCGGAGCGACACGATCGCTCCGTTATTCTACGTTCTCTCGGTCCACGGGCATCAGAGAGCAAAACAGCCTAATAGTTTTAGAGTGCCTCAACGATCAGGAATATGGATCTAACGTTCTCGTTTCGAACCGACGACTTTCGGTTCCGGAGCGACACGAACGCTCCATGATTCTCGATTATCTCGACACAGGTAAGAGACAGAGGAGAACAAGTGTATGGTTTTAGAGAGCCACGAGCACCAGGAATAAGGATCTACCGTTGTCATTTCGTTCCGTCGACATTCGGTTCCGGAGCGACACGAACGGGGACTTAGAATTTTTTCGCTCGGGCTCCGGAGCGACACGAACGGGGACTTAGAATTTTTTCGCTCGGGCTCCGGAGCGACACGATCGCTCCGTTATTCTACGTTCTCTCGGTCCACGGGCATCAGAGAGCAAAACAGCCTAATAGTTTTAGAGTGCCTCAACGATCAGGAATATGGATCTAACGTTCTCGTTTCGAACCGACGACTTTCGGTTCCGGAGCGACACGAACGCTCCATGATTCTCGATTATCTCGACACAGGTAAGAGACAGAGGAGAACAAGTGTATGGTTTTAGAGAGCCACGAGCACCAGGAATAAGGATCTACCGTTGTCATTTCGTTCCGTCGACATTCGGTTCCGGAGCGACACGAACGGGGACTTAGAATTTTTTCGCTCGGGCTCCGGAGCGACACGAACGGGGACTTAGAATTTTTTCGCTCGGGCTCCGGAGCGACACGATCGCTCCGTTATTCTACGTTCTCTCGGTCCACGGGCATCAGAGAGCAAAACAGCCTAATAGTTTTAGAGTGCCTCAACGATCAGGAATATGGATCTAACGTTCTCGTTTCGAACCGACGACTTTCGGTTCCGGAGCGACACGAACGCTCCATGATTCTCGATTATCTCGACACAGGTAAGAGACAGAGGAGAACAAGTGTATGGTTTTAGAGAGCCACGAGCACCAGGAATAAGGATCTACCGTTGTCATTTCGTTCCGTCGACATTCGGTTCCGGAGCGACACGAACGGGGACTTAGAATTTTTTCGCTCGGGCTCCGGAGCGACACGAACGGGGACTTAGAATTTTTTCGCTCGGGCTCCGGAGCGACACGATCGCTCCGTTATTCTACGTTCTCTCGGTCCACGGGCATCAGAGAGCAAAACAGCCTAATAGTTTTAGAGTGCCTCAACGATCAGGAATATGGATCTAACGTTCTCGTTTCGAACCGACGACTTTCGGTTCCGGAGCGACACGAACGCTCCATGATTCTCGATTATCTCGACACAGGTAAGAGACAGAGGAGAACAAGTGTATGGTTTTAGAGAGCCACGAGCACCAGGAATAAGGATCTACCGTTGTCATTTCGTTCCGTCGACATTCGGTTCCGGAGCGACACGAACGGGGACTTAGAATTTTTTCGCTCGGGCTCCGGAGCGACACGAACGGGGACTTAGAATTTTTTCGCTCGGGCTCCGGAGCGACACGATCGCTCCGTTATTCTACGTTCTCTCGGTCCACGGGCATCAGAGAGCAAAACAGCCTAATAGTTTTAGAGTGCCTCAACGATCAGGAATATGGATCTAACGTTCTCGTTTCGAACCGACGACTTTCGGTTCCGGAGCGACACGAACGCTCCATGATTCTCGATTATCTCGACACAGGTAAGAGACAGAGGAGAACAAGTGTATGGTTTTAGAGAGCCACGAGCACCAGGAATAAGGATCTACCGTTGTCATTTCGTTCCGTCGACATTCGGTTCCGGAGCGACACGAACGGGGACTTAGAATTTTTTCGCTCGGGCTCCGGAGCGACACGAACGGGGACTTAGAATTTTTTCGCTCGGGCTCCGGAGCGACACGATCGCTCCGTTATTCTACGTTCTCTCGGTCCACGGGCATCAGAGAGCAAAACAGCCTAATAGTTTTAGAGTGCCTCAACGATCAGGAATATGGATCTAACGTTCTCGTTTCGAACCGACGACTTTCGGTTCCGGAGCGACACGAACGCTCCATGATTCTCGATTATCTCGACACAGGTAAGAGACAGAGGAGAACAAGTGTATGGTTTTAGAGAGCCACGAGCACCAGGAATAAGGATCTACCGTTGTCATTTCGTTCCGTCGACATTCGGTTCCGGAGCGACACGAACGGGGACTTAGAATTTTTTCGCTCGGGCTCCGGAGCGACACGAACGGGGACTTAGAATTTTTTCGCTCGGGCTCCGGAGCGACACGATCGCTCCGTTATTCTACGTTCTCTCGGTCCACGGGCATCAGAGAGCAAAACAGCCTAATAGTTTTAGAGTGCCTCAACGATCAGGAATATGGATCTAACGTTCTCGTTTCGAACCGACGACTTTCGGTTCCGGAGCGACACGAACGCTCCATGATTCTCGATTATCTCGACACAGGTAAGAGACAGAGGAGAACAAGTGTATGGTTTTAGAGAGCCACGAGCACCAGGAATAAGGATCTACCGTTGTCATTTCGTTCCGTCGACATTCGGTTCCGGAGCGACACGAACGGGGACTTAGAATTTTTTCGCTCGGGCTCCGGAGCGACACGAACGGGGACTTAGAATTTTTTCGCTCGGGCTCCGGAGCGACACGATCGCTCCGTTATTCTACGTTCTCTCGGTCCACGGGCATCAGAGAGCAAAACAGCCTAATAGTTTTAGAGTGCCTCAACGATCAGGAATATGGATCTAACGTTCTCGTTTCGAACCGACGACTTTCGGTTCCGGAGCGACACGAACGCTCCATGATTCTCGATTATCTCGACACAGGTAAGAGACAGAGGAGAACAAGTGTATGGTTTTAGAGAGCCACGAGCACCAGGAATAAGGATCTACCGTTGTCATTTCGTTCCGTCGACATTCGGTTCCGGAGCGACACGAACGGGGACTTAGAATTTTTTCGCTCGGGCTCCGGAGCGACACGAACGGGGACTTAGAATTTTTTCGCTCGGGCTCCGGAGCGACACGATCGCTCCGTTATTCTACGTTCTCTCGGTCCACGGGCATCAGAGAGCAAAACAGCCTAATAGTTTTAGAGTGCCTCAACGATCAGGAATATGGATCTAACGTTCTCGTTTCGAACCGACGACTTTCGGTTCCGGAGCGACACGAACGCTCCATGATTCTCGATTATCTCGACACAGGTAAGAGACAGAGGAGAACAAGTGTATGGTTTTAGAGAGCCACGAGCACCAGGAATAAGGATCTACCGTTGTCATTTCGTTCCGTCGACATTCGGTTCCGGAGCGACACGAACGGGGACTTAGAATTTTTTCGCTCGGGCTCCGGAGCGACACGAACGGGGACTTAGAATTTTTTCGCTCGGGCTCCGGAGCGACACGATCGCTCCGTTATTCTACGTTCTCTCGGTCCACGGGCATCAGAGAGCAAAACAGCCTAATAGTTTTAGAGTGCCTCAACGATCAGGAATATGGATCTAACGTTCTCGTTTCGAACCGACGACTTTCGGTTCCGGAGCGACACGAACGCTCCATGATTCTCGATTATCTCGACACAGGTAAGAGACAGAGGAGAACAAGTGTATGGTTTTAGAGAGCCACGAGCACCAGGAATAAGGATCTACCGTTGTCATTTCGTTCCGTCGACATTCGGTTCCGGAGCGACACGAACGGGGACTTAGAATTTTTTCGCTCGGGCTCCGGAGCGACACGAACGGGGACTTAGAATTTTTTCGCTCGGGCTCCGGAGCGACACGATCGCTCCGTTATTCTACGTTCTCTCGGTCCACGGGCATCAGAGAGCAAAACAGCCTAATAGTTTTAGAGTGCCTCAACGATCAGGAATATGGATCTAACGTTCTCGTTTCGAACCGACGACTTTCGGTTCCGGAGCGACACGAACGCTCCATGATTCTCGATTATCTCGACACAGGTAAGAGACAGAGGAGAACAAGTGTATGGTTTTAGAGAGCCACGAGCACCAGGAATAAGGATCTACCGTTGTCATTTCGTTCCGTCGACATTCGGTTCCGGAGCGACACGAACGGGGACTTAGAATTTTTTCGCTCGGGCTCCGGAGCGACACGAACGGGGACTTAGAATTTTTTCGCTCGGGCTCCGGAGCGACACGATCGCTCCGTTATTCTACGTTCTCTCGGTCCACGGGCATCAGAGAGCAAAACAGCCTAATAGTTTTAGAGTGCCTCAACGATCAGGAATATGGATCTAACGTTCTCGTTTCGAACCGACGACTTTCGGTTCCGGAGCGACACGAACGCTCCATGATTCTCGATTATCTCGACACAGGTAAGAGACAGAGGAGAACAAGTGTATGGTTTTAGAGAGCCACGAGCACCAGGAATAAGGATCTACCGTTGTCATTTCGTTCCGTCGACATTCGGTTCCGGAGCGACACGAACGGGGACTTAGAATTTTTTCGCTCGGGCTCCGGAGCGACACGAACGGGGACTTAGAATTTTTTCGCTCGGGCTCCGGAGCGACACGATCGCTCCGTTATTCTACGTTCTCTCGGTCCACGGGCATCAGAGAGCAAAACAGCCTAATAGTTTTAGAGTGCCTCAACGATCAGGAATATGGATCTAACGTTCTCGTTTCGAACCGACGACTTTCGGTTCCGGAGCGACACGAACGCTCCATGATTCTCGATTATCTCGACACAGGTAAGAGACAGAGGAGAACAAGTGTATGGTTTTAGAGAGCCACGAGCACCAGGAATAAGGATCTACCGTTGTCATTTCGTTCCGTCGACATTCGGTTCCGGAGCGACACGAACGGGGACTTAGAATTTTTTCGCTCGGGCTCCGGAGCGACACGAACGGGGACTTAGAATTTTTTCGCTCGGGCTCCGGAGCGACACGATCGCTCCGTTATTCTACGTTCTCTCGGTCCACGGGCATCAGAGAGCAAAACAGCCTAATAGTTTTAGAGTGCCTCAACGATCAGGAATATGGATCTAACGTTCTCGTTTCGAACCGACGACTTTCGGTTCCGGAGCGACACGAACGCTCCATGATTCTCGATTATCTCGACACAGGTAAGAGACAGAGGAGAACAAGTGTATGGTTTTAGAGAGCCACGAGCACCAGGAATAAGGATCTACCGTTGTCATTTCGTTCCGTCGACATTCGGTTCCGGAGCGACACGAACGGGGACTTAGAATTTTTTCGCTCGGGCTCCGGAGCGACACGAACGGGGACTTAGAATTTTTTCGCTCGGGCTCCGGAGCGACACGATCGCTCCGTTATTCTACGTTCTCTCGGTCCACGGGCATCAGAGAGCAAAACAGCCTAATAGTTTTAGAGTGCCTCAACGATCAGGAATATGGATCTAACGTTCTCGTTTCGAACCGACGACTTTCGGTTCCGGAGCGACACGAACGCTCCATGATTCTCGATTATCTCGACACAGGTAAGAGACAGAGGAGAACAAGTGTATGGTTTTAGAGAGCCACGAGCACCAGGAATAAGGATCTACCGTTGTCATTTCGTTCCGTCGACATTCGGTTCCGGAGCGACACGAACGGGGACTTAGAATTTTTTCGCTCGGGCTCCGGAGCGACACGAACGGGGACTTAGAATTTTTTCGCTCGGGCTCCGGAGCGACACGATCGCTCCGTTATTCTACGTTCTCTCGGTCCACGGGCATCAGAGAGCAAAACAGCCTAATAGTTTTAGAGTGCCTCAACGATCAGGAATATGGATCTAACGTTCTCGTTTCGAACCGACGACTTTCGGTTCCGGAGCGACACGAACGCTCCATGATTCTCGATTATCTCGACACAGGTAAGAGACAGAGGAGAACAAGTGTATGGTTTTAGAGAGCCACGAGCACCAGGAATAAGGATCTACCGTTGTCATTTCGTTCCGTCGACATTCGGTTCCGGAGCGACACGAACGGGGACTTAGAATTTTTTCGCTCGGGCTCCGGAGCGACACGAACGGGGACTTAGAATTTTTTCGCTCGGGCTCCGGAGCGACACGATCGCTCCGTTATTCTACGTTCTCTCGGTCCACGGGCATCAGAGAGCAAAACAGCCTAATAGTTTTAGAGTGCCTCAACGATCAGGAATATGGATCTAACGTTCTCGTTTCGAACCGACGACTTTCGGTTCCGGAGCGACACGAACGCTCCATGATTCTCGATTATCTCGACACAGGTAAGAGACAGAGGAGAACAAGTGTATGGTTTTAGAGAGCCACGAGCACCAGGAATAAGGATCTACCGTTGTCATTTCGTTCCGTCGACATTCGGTTCCGGAGCGACACGAACGGGGACTTAGAATTTTTTCGCTCGGGCTCCGGAGCGACACGAACGGGGACTTAGAATTTTTTCGCTCGGGCTCCGGAGCGACACGATCGCTCCGTTATTCTACGTTCTCTCGGTCCACGGGCATCAGAGAGCAAAACAGCCTAATAGTTTTAGAGTGCCTCAACGATCAGGAATATGGATCTAACGTTCTCGTTTCGAACCGACGACTTTCGGTTCCGGAGCGACACGAACGCTCCATGATTCTCGATTATCTCGACACAGGTAAGAGACAGAGGAGAACAAGTGTATGGTTTTAGAGAGCCACGAGCACCAGGAATAAGGATCTACCGTTGTCATTTCGTTCCGTCGACATTCGGTTCCGGAGCGACACGAACGGGGACTTAGAATTTTTTCGCTCGGGCTCCGGAGCGACACGAACGGGGACTTAGAATTTTTTCGCTCGGGCTCCGGAGCGACACGATCGCTCCGTTATTCTACGTTCTCTCGGTCCACGGGCATCAGAGAGCAAAACAGCCTAATAGTTTTAGAGTGCCTCAACGATCAGGAATATGGATCTAACGTTCTCGTTTCGAACCGACGACTTTCGGTTCCGGAGCGACACGAACGCTCCATGATTCTCGATTATCTCGACACAGGTAAGAGACAGAGGAGAACAAGTGTATGGTTTTAGAGAGCCACGAGCACCAGGAATAAGGATCTACCGTTGTCATTTCGTTCCGTCGACATTCGGTTCCGGAGCGACACGAACGGGGACTTAGAATTTTTTCGCTCGGGCTCCGGAGCGACACGAACGGGGACTTAGAATTTTTTCGCTCGGGCTCCGGAGCGACACGATCGCTCCGTTATTCTACGTTCTCTCGGTCCACGGGCATCAGAGAGCAAAACAGCCTAATAGTTTTAGAGTGCCTCAACGATCAGGAATATGGATCTAACGTTCTCGTTTCGAACCGACGACTTTCGGTTCCGGAGCGACACGAACGCTCCATGATTCTCGATTATCTCGACACAGGTAAGAGACAGAGGAGAACAAGTGTATGGTTTTAGAGAGCCACGAGCACCAGGAATAAGGATCTACCGTTGTCATTTCGTTCCGTCGACATTCGGTTCCGGAGCGACACGAACGGGGACTTAGAATTTTTTCGCTCGGGCTCCGGAGCGACACGAACGGGGACTTAGAATTTTTTCGCTCGGGCTCCGGAGCGACACGATCGCTCCGTTATTCTACGTTCTCTCGGTCCACGGGCATCAGAGAGCAAAACAGCCTAATAGTTTTAGAGTGCCTCAACGATCAGGAATATGGATCTAACGTTCTCGTTTCGAACCGACGACTTTCGGTTCCGGAGCGACACGAACGCTCCATGATTCTCGATTATCTCGACACAGGTAAGAGACAGAGGAGAACAAGTGTATGGTTTTAGAGAGCCACGAGCACCAGGAATAAGGATCTACCGTTGTCATTTCGTTCCGTCGACATTCGGTTCCGGAGCGACACGAACGGGGACTTAGAATTTTTTCGCTCGGGCTCCGGAGCGACACGAACGGGGACTTAGAATTTTTTCGCTCGGGCTCCGGAGCGACACGATCGCTCCGTTATTCTACGTTCTCTCGGTCCACGGGCATCAGAGAGCAAAACAGCCTAATAGTTTTAGAGTGCCTCAACGATCAGGAATATGGATCTAACGTTCTCGTTTCGAACCGACGACTTTCGGTTCCGGAGCGACACGAACGCTCCATGATTCTCGATTATCTCGACACAGGTAAGAGACAGAGGAGAACAAGTGTATGGTTTTAGAGAGCCACGAGCACCAGGAATAAGGATCTACCGTTGTCATTTCGTTCCGTCGACATTCGGTTCCGGAGCGACACGAACGGGGACTTAGAATTTTTTCGCTCGGGCTCCGGAGCGACACGAACGGGGACTTAGAATTTTTTCGCTCGGGCTCCGGAGCGACACGATCGCTCCGTTATTCTACGTTCTCTCGGTCCACGGGCATCAGAGAGCAAAACAGCCTAATAGTTTTAGAGTGCCTCAACGATCAGGAATATGGATCTAACGTTCTCGTTTCGAACCGACGACTTTCGGTTCCGGAGCGACACGAACGCTCCATGATTCTCGATTATCTCGACACAGGTAAGAGACAGAGGAGAACAAGTGTATGGTTTTAGAGAGCCACGAGCACCAGGAATAAGGATCTACCGTTGTCATTTCGTTCCGTCGACATTCGGTTCCGGAGCGACACGAACGGGGACTTAGAATTTTTTCGCTCGGGCTCCGGAGCGACACGAACGGGGACTTAGAATTTTTTCGCTCGGGCTCCGGAGCGACACGATCGCTCCGTTATTCTACGTTCTCTCGGTCCACGGGCATCAGAGAGCAAAACAGCCTAATAGTTTTAGAGTGCCTCAACGATCAGGAATATGGATCTAACGTTCTCGTTTCGAACCGACGACTTTCGGTTCCGGAGCGACACGAACGCTCCATGATTCTCGATTATCTCGACACAGGTAAGAGACAGAGGAGAACAAGTGTATGGTTTTAGAGAGCCACGAGCACCAGGAATAAGGATCTACCGTTGTCATTTCGTTCCGTCGACATTCGGTTCCGGAGCGACACGAACGGGGACTTAGAATTTTTTCGCTCGGGCTCCGGAGCGACACGAACGGGGACTTAGAATTTTTTCGCTCGGGCTCCGGAGCGACACGATCGCTCCGTTATTCTACGTTCTCTCGGTCCACGGGCATCAGAGAGCAAAACAGCCTAATAGTTTTAGAGTGCCTCAACGATCAGGAATATGGATCTAACGTTCTCGTTTCGAACCGACGACTTTCGGTTCCGGAGCGACACGAACGCTCCATGATTCTCGATTATCTCGACACAGGTAAGAGACAGAGGAGAACAAGTGTATGGTTTTAGAGAGCCACGAGCACCAGGAATAAGGATCTACCGTTGTCATTTCGTTCCGTCGACATTCGGTTCCGGAGCGACACGAACGGGGACTTAGAATTTTTTCGCTCGGGCTCCGGAGCGACACGAACGGGGACTTAGAATTTTTTCGCTCGGGCTCCGGAGCGACACGATCGCTCCGTTATTCTACGTTCTCTCGGTCCACGGGCATCAGAGAGCAAAACAGCCTAATAGTTTTAGAGTGCCTCAACGATCAGGAATATGGATCTAACGTTCTCGTTTCGAACCGACGACTTTCGGTTCCGGAGCGACACGAACGCTCCATGATTCTCGATTATCTCGACACAGGTAAGAGACAGAGGAGAACAAGTGTATGGTTTTAGAGAGCCACGAGCACCAGGAATAAGGATCTACCGTTGTCATTTCGTTCCGTCGACATTCGGTTCCGGAGCGACACGAACGGGGACTTAGAATATTTTCAATATTGCTATATCTGTATGTATATAGTCTTAAAATATGTGGTTGAAACATGTTGAAAGTTTGTGATT